>NW_024081110.1:144032-367875 GCF_003009895.1 Hyaena hyaena | reverse complement strand
AAAAAAAAAAAAATTAAAAAAAAAAAAAAAAAGGAAAAAGAACACTTGTTCACTGTTGGTGGGAATGTAAATTGGTGCCATCACTGCAACAAAAGATATGGAAGTTCCTTAAAATACAAAAAATAAAAAAAAATATATAAAATATAAAAAATATAAAATATATAAAATATAAAAAATCTTTTGTTCCTTAAAAACAAAAGATATGGAAGTGCCTGGGTGGCTCAGTCATCTAAGTGTCCAGCTCTTGATTTCCACTCAGGTCATGATCTCACGGTTCACAAGTCCAAGTCCCACATCAGGTTCTGCACTGACAACGTAGAGCCTGCTTGGGAGTCTCTCCCCTAACCCCGCCCATGCCTCACCCGTGCTCTCGCTCTCTCTCTCTCTCTCTCAAAATAAATAAAAAATTTTTAAATTGAAATATCCTATGATACCGTGATTCTACTACTAGGCATTTACCCAAACAAAACGAAAACATGAATTCAAAAAGATATATGCGCCCCTATGTTTACTGCAGCATTTTTTTTACAATAGCCAAGATATAGAAGCAGCCCAAGTGTCCGTAGATAGGTGAATGGATAAAGAAAAAGGTGACACAGACACAGACACATATACACATACTGGGATATTACTCAGCCTTAAAAAAAGCATTAGACCTTGCCATTTTCAACAATATGGATAGACTTAAAGGGTTCAATGCTAAGTGAAATAAATACATCAGAGAAAAACAGATACCATATGATTTCATTTATATGTGGAATCTAAAAAAAAACAAATTCATACCCATAAACACAAAGAACAGACTGATAGTGGCCAGAAGGGAAGGGGGTTAAGGGATGGACAAGTGGTTGAAGGGAGGTGGGAAGAACCAGCCTCCATGTACAGAGTAAGTCACAGGGATAAAAAGTACAACACAGGGAAGGAATAGAGTCAGTGGTACTATGATAGCACTGTATGGTGACAGATGGTAGCTACACTGTGGTGAATAGTGTATAGTGTATAGAGTTGTGGAATCACTATGTTGTACACCTGAAACTAATGCAACACTGTGTGTCAACAATACTTCAGTTTAAAAAAACTGATCATGAAATACAATGCCTAAGTGGCTCTGTGCTCCTTTTAATTTATGCTATTTAAAATAATCCAGTGGCGCCTAGATGTGACTCTTGATATTGGGGTTTTAAGTTCGAGCCCCATGGTGGGTGCAGAGATTATTTAAAAGTACAATATTTTAAAGAAATAAACCAGTGTCAACAACACGGATTTATTTTAACCTACACATATATAGTCAATAAAAGCAATAACTGCATTTTATCTTACACTTTTGACAAAATATTTAAGGACATGTATATTTCAGCAAAATAGTTTCTCACCTTGACTACTCCATCAAAGCCAGGGATTGTGTTAACCTTTGCTTTCTTAGCTAATAATTTGCTTTCAATCTTGTCACCCATGGCTTGAATAGCATGTGTGTCAGGTCCAATGAAAATGACATCTTCTGCTGCCTGTGAAGAAATATAAGTAAAATTTCATAAGAAAAACTACGGTGCTTGATACAGAGTCACAACCTAATAAAAAGAAAAACCCATACGTATATTTACTAATCCTTTACCTACCAAAACCACCTAAAAGAAAGCATTTGAGCCAATATATTAAAATATATAATGCTGTATATAGTTAAAGCGCACAAAGATATAGGAAACAAAGTCAGGTCAAAGAAAAACAACAAAGAAGAATTCCTGCTTGATATTAACAGTATTCTCTAGAAAAGCAACTTCTGTGGTGTTATCCTGCCACCTAATCTAAACAGTAGGTTCGCCTTTAAAACACCTTATAAATCTTTGTATTCTCTATACCCTGCAGCACACTGCCTAGTTCAACACAAATATCCATTTTTTTTCTTTTACAAATAGTTTATTGTCAAATTATTTTCCACATAACACTCAGTGCTCATCCCCACAAGTGCCCTCCTCCATGCCCATCCCCCCCTCCCCCCCACATCCATCAGTCCTCAGTTTTTGTCAGCATTCAAGAGTCTCTCATGGTTTGCCTCTCTCCCTTTCCCCCACCATTTCCGCCCTTCTTCTCCCCCTTGTTCCTCCGTCAAGTTCCTCCTAATCCTCCTATACGTGCAAACATATGATATTTGTCCTTCTCTGCCTGACTTATTTCGCTCAGCATAACACCCTCAAGGTCCATCCATGTTGCTACACATGGCCAGATTTCATTGTTTCTCATTGCCATGTAGTATTCCATGGTATAGATAAACCACATCTTCTTGATCCATTCATCTGTTGATGGACACTTAGGCTCTTTCCATGTTTTAGCTATTGTGGAGAGTGCTGCTATGAACATTGGGGTACATGTGCTCCTATGCATCAGCATTTCTGTATCCCTTGGGTAAATTCCTAGCAGTGCTATTGCTGGGTCATAGGGGAGTTCTATTGTTAGTTTCCTGAGGAACCTCCACACTGTTTTCCAGAGGGGCTGTACCAGTTTACATTCCCACCAACAGTGTAGGAGGGTGCCCGTTTCTCCACATCCTCGCCAGCATCTAGAGTTCTCTGATTTGCTCATTTTAGCCACTCTGACTGGCATGAGGTGGTATCTCAGTGTCGTTTTGATTTGTATTTCCCTGATGAGGAGGGATGCTGAGCATCGTTTCATGTGTGTGTTGGCCATCTGGATGTCCTCTTTTTATTAAATACCAACTCTGTGCCAGGCTTAGAGCTAAATGTAGGGGACAACATGGATGAAAACCACAGGATATCCACTAATTCAAAGAAACTTGATCACTGACACCTCACGGAAATAGACAAAAGAAAGTAGAGAATGTTTACATCCTTGTGACTATAAGAAATGAATCAAGAATACAGTGGGAATTTACCAGGTAGAGTTACAGTTTCAACAATAACTGTTCTGTATAATTCACATTTAGTTCCCCAGCAATAGATTTCCCCCCGTCCCTGTGTTTATGATACTATAATGAACAAAATGCTAGTGAGTTTTGCTAACGAACTAATTAGGGACAGAACAAAATACAATGTAGTTATTAATGCCATCAAAGGGCATGGTTTAGAAAAGTAAAGGTGAAGTTTGCTGAAGTAAAGGATGAGGTTATTGGGTAAAGAATGAAGATTAAATATGAAAAAAAGAAAACCAAGATGGGCAACATCTGAGTAAGGTGCCTGTTGATTCTCCCATGATCTTTGGTTGGGTCAGTGTAAAGAACAAATCGTGTATTCTATTGGCACTGGCGTCTGAAAGACTTGGCTTGGGAAAGAAGCTTCATTCTCCCTATATTATCCAGAGTGGCTACTGCAGTATGTTGCTTGGATTGGTCTCTCAGTCCTCATAAACCAAGAAGATTACACCCACCAAGAGGAGAAGGTTGGAAGAACAGGGAATCAACAAAAGGAATGTACAAAGATAAAATTAGGAGATACGATGAAGACGTTAGCACATGCTAAACTGAGAGGTCTATGAGACAGTGTTCAGAAAGTCGATAGAGAGGTTTAGAGGTTCTAAGATGAGTCCAGGCTAAGATATGGATTTCCAAAGGCATTAAATAAAGGAAAAAATTTTTAATTGTAGATGAAATCACTCATATAAAATGCATAAAGAAGTTGATGCCTTCACACTCAAGATGTATACTTTCCCTCATGTCCAAAAAGAAGACAAAAGGGAATTTTTAGATTCTAAAATAATAAAGCCTCCTTTTCTTTGTGTGATAATGGGAATAATAACTACCTTGCAAGATTGACTGAAGGATTAAACAAAATAATGTAAAACGTCAAACTGAATGCCTCAACTATCAGTTCTTATCTATTAACCATAAGTCCTGATAAAAAGAGAACATTAGAAAAGTATGAGAGCAAGGTCCACAGGACCCCAAAATACATCACAGGAACCCAAATAACCCAGTTACAAATGGCACATTGCTAGATAAGAAACCTCTTCAACCAAAACAGGTGCTCATAAAATACCTCTCCATCAAATGTTTGTAGTTTTAAAAGGAGAACCTTATTTTCTTAATTAAAAAAAAATCTTTTGTGAAACCCCATTATGTAGAACACCTGAAAAGTGGAGCTTCTAAGAGGGGAAGTGATTGTGGGCCTACACCTCCACATACTGTTGGTGTCCAGCTCAATGAACTAGACACTGTGGACCACAGCAATTATCATATTCATTTCTCTTTATCCCAAACCTGCAACTCACTAAATGCTAAGAGAAATCAGTCATGCTTCAACTATCAAGTGTCTTTCCATATTCTCATTTTACTTCCTAAGATGGAGGAATTTTTATTATAAATGCTGTTTTACAATACCCCTATACTAGATAAATGTAATCAAGTAATCAGAATACCCACACAGACAGTTCAAGAAATAACATAAATGAGAACATCCAAAATACATTATGATTATAAAGTAAAAGTTCTGATTAACAAGAGCCCAACAACTAGGGACCACTGATTAACTAGATTTTTCTCACACATTCTGTTTGAGAAAAATTACTCACCCCAAAATGCAAAATTACCAAAAAAAAGGCTCACATCAAGTATTTAGTGACTATACTTTTTGTCCCATTCAACGGAAAAGAAAAATAGCCCATAGCTGGGTAGCTAACTACTCAAAGAGATGTTTCAATGAACTAATTTTCTTTTCATCTATATGTTTTGGTAGTATTCCCTGGGTTAGCCTTTAAATGTAATTAAAGCAAAAGGAGAAGGCAGTATCCTGGCTGCTGACTTCCCTAACTCCTCGACCAACAGAACAAGGGTAAGTCAAGGGTAAGACAGCTGATAACTGCAAAGTGATGGAGGAGTTTTTAAAGTTCTGAGATTCTGACCAGAGTCATTGTGTGATTTAGAAGTTAAGGCCAGAATTTATCCACCCTCTTGATAATCTTCTGTTACCTGTATCTTTTTGTTATCCATCTAATTCTCCATTTCCTTCAATCAGTCTTTTTGACATTTCACAGAAATAAAATCTGCTTTTGAAAATATGCTTTTTAGGGCTTTGTAAATTTACCATGTGTAATACATATAATGCCTGAAGGCAGGTAAATGTACTAGTCATGAAAAAAAGTGATTTTTTAAAATTGTTTATTATTTATTTTTTAGAGAGACAAAGACAGAGCACAAGTGGAGGAGGGGCAGAGAGAGAGGGAGACAGAATCCAAAGCAGGCTCCAGGCTCTCAACTGTCAGTACAAAGCCCAAAGCGGGGCTCGAACTTAAAAACTGTGAGATCATGACCTGAGCCAAAGTCGGACGCTTAACCAACTAAGCCACTCAGGCACCCCAAAAAGTGGGTGTTTTTTAGTATATGTGCTGTTGAAGCGGGCACAAAAGTGTGTGTGTTTTTTTAATGGCACTGGAAAACATTTTAAGAGTGATATACAGGAAAATCCTAAAAGCTGAAACTCAAAATCCAAAAAGCCAAAATCACTGCTCCAAGATTCCTTCCATTTGCTAAATTCTGCAATTTTATGGTTCTGGTCAAATTTTGATAGAAGAAAAATAAAAAGGGTTGGTTTTGTACAGCATACTTATGGGAATAATGAGATTTAACTTACAATAGGCTTTATGTTGTAAATGAAGGCTAGAAATAATCACTTATGAAAAATGTATGATGCATAATTAATTTTCAGAAATACAACAGTTACTAAACTGCTTTACTGTGAATTCAGATTTCGTTTAAATGCACATACATTAGGCTTACCAAGAATTACTACTTCAATAATTGTAAAACCAGGGTCAGACAAGAGATATAGCCATGAAAAAATTGCTGAACTGCCCAATGGACTCAGATTCCAGATTTTAAATTTTTTTTTTTAATGCTTTTTATTTATTTCTGGGAGAGAGAGAGACAGCGTGAGCAGGGGAGGGTCAGAGAGAGAGGGAGTCACAGACTGAAACAGGCTCCAGGCTCTGAGCTGGCTGTCAGCATAGAGCCCGATGCGGGGCTTGAACCCACTAACCGCGAGATCATGACCTGAGCGAAAGTCGGACGCTTAACCGACTAAGCCACCCGGGCGCCCCTCAGATTCCAGATTTTAATGTCTTCCTTGCTAAAAGGAAGGAATAATACATAATACACTTTGGGTAGAAAAGGTCAACTCAGGATGGTTGCAGGGAACTTAGTACATGAGATAAAAAAGTGAGCCAGTGAAAAAGCTTCCAAAAATAGTATGATTATGTAAAAAGCATATAGTAGCAGAAAGAAAGGCTAACCCTTGAATATGATGATAACAGTATGAACATCAGAAAGAACTGGAGCCCCTGGGCAGCTCAGTCAGTTAAGTGTCTGGCTCTTACTTTCGTCTCAGGTCATGATCTCACCAGTTGTGGGTTCGAGCTCTAAGAGCTCTGCACTGACACTGTGGGGTCAGCATGGAATTCTTTCTCTCCTCTTTCTCTCTGCCTTACCCCCTGCTGACACACATCCTCTCTCAAAGTAAACAAATAAACTTACAAAAATGAAAAACAGGGAGATTACAAGGTTAAAGGTTAATTTATCTTTTCAAGACCTCAGAATAAACCTTTTCCTGCTATCTGTTCAAGTACTTAAACTTCTTAGATATGTATCACTCCTTTAAAAAAATATATGCAGCTCTTTTAAAAAAGCAATATAGATGAAAACTAACTTCACACATAAAACTAAACAAATAAAAGGATCAAGAAATCCCATACAATGTTTTTGTAAGGAAAAAAAATATGATGGGAACAATCCATGAAGGAAAAAAAAAAACACAAGAGAAAAACATACCAACACATAACAGATTAAAATTGTTACCTGCTGTTTCAAAGTAAGTTGAAAGATATTTGAAAGTTATAGAAAACATGAAATAACATAAATTATTATGGATTATGAAATGTTCAGAATGCTCAGAATTAGAAATGCTCAGAAATAGTGACTAACCTCAAGATACAATCAGAAATTAAAACATCTTTCTAGAAATGAAGATGAACTCAGAAGAAACTCAAGAGTGAAAACAGATAATGCCTCACAAGAAACCGAAAGTGAAAAGAAGACATTTTTCTAAATTTAAATATCAAGAAAAAAGAAATTATTTTTAAAAGACATAAAAGAAAATGACAAAACTGAAGATAAAGAACATCCAACATATGGATAAGAGAAGTCTTTGAAAACTAAAGCAACGAATACTAAAAACCCTATTTCAAGAAAACGGTCTTAAAATTGAAAATACATATCAAAAAGACATAACTACAGTAAACCTGAGAAATTCAGCCCAAAATGACACATTCTAGCAATACTGCTTAAAAGAAAAATATGTAAGAAAAAAGAATATGTGATTTATACAAAAGAGAAATTTAAACACTAATCCAGGCCAAAAGAATATGGAATAATGTAGTCAAGAGAAAGTATGAGCCAAGGATTTTAAACTCAACAAAACTGATGTCCAGGTATAAAGCACAGAGTAAACATAACGACAAGCAACAACTCGGGGCCTCTTTCTGAGGAACCAAATAAAATAGGGGTTTGCAAACTATAGACCATGAGCCAAATCTGACCTGTTATCTGTTTCTGTCCAGTCCACAATCAAAAAATGAACTTGGGGGAAACACTTCTGGAAAAAAATTTAAGAATATTGTATCATGACATGTGAAAATTACATGAAATGGAAAGCATTTTATTAGAAAGCAGAAAAAAGAATATGTTCATTAGTTTACATGTTGTATGGCTGCTTGCTTGTGACCGCAAAAAGACTGAGTATTTGCAACAGATCGTATGGCCTGCAAAGCCAAAAATAATTGCCATCTGGTCCTTTACAAAAAAGTTTGCCCACTCCTTTACTACAGAATGAGCTTTAGAAAACCAAAATGACTAAAAAGAGGTCAACATAAATGGTCTATAGCTACCTGAAAGAAGATACTTTATACTAGCTGTATTTTCTGACAGTATATAGTACAAGTATTTTTAAAATACTTTTATGATACATTTCTTTTTTTTTAATGTTTTATTTATTTCTGAGAGTGTGAGCAGGGGAGGGTCAGAGAGAGAGGGAAATACAGAATCCGAAACAGGCTCTAGGCTCTGAATTGGCTGTCAGCACAGAGCCCAACGCAGGGGCTCGAACCCATGGACTGTGAGATCATAACCTGAGCCGAAGTCGGACACTTAACTGACTGAACCACCCAGGGGCCCCAGTACAAGTATTTTTCAAGTGAGAGAAGAGTAGAAAGATGATGTGTAAAACTTCTTTAATGTTTTCAGTAACTATATTGATATTGACACTGCTATCCTGAGATTGCTGTGTGTGTACTACTGACCAGATAATTCTGAGGGATTCTAATTTCATCTCCCCTGTCGCTGAGAGTCAGAACTCTAGATATGAAAGAATGAAGACACAGAGGTAACAAAGAAGAGGTTAAGTAAAAGCTCTACAATCTTGAATTTTAATTAAAAGTATCACTATAAACAAAGGAGGTATTTTTAATCTCACATAAAGTACAATCTATATTTAATTGTACCTTTATTTCATGTTATATATACATGTTGTATATTTGTAATATAGTTTGTGTATTATGCAATATTTATATTATATATTTAGATTATATGTACCCTATTTGGGCTTACGGATAGCATTAAATCTAAATACACATATTAAATACATTAGCATGTTATATATTCTATTAATGGAACATTGTTAATACATACGTCATACGTAATAATAATATACATCATAAAACATGTTTTAAAAAACCTGTTAACACGCATATCTTCCTAGCCTATAAACTAAAAAGGCCTAGAAATGATGACCATGAGCCATGCCTGGCACCCTGACGGTGGCTTCCAATACCATTTTTTTTAAAAACCTATGTGTCTTGATAAGATGGCTGATTAAAGGCCTGGAGCAGGAAATGTAAAACATGAGCACAGAATGTCTTGTTAGACCAGAGAACAAGGAAGCTATAAAAGATTATGAGGTCAAGTCAAAAAGACCATGAACCAACTTAGGCCCCACTGGCCTAAGAGAAACAACATAAGCTTCACTAATAATTCCAACAGATTTAAGCCTACAAAATATGTTTCAATCTATGATTTCATAATGACACTCTTTAGAACTGGGTCAACTATAAGAGATAAGGAACTGATTCATTACTTCAAAAACACAACATAAAAGTAAAGAATTAGGCATTTAATCTGCTCTTTCTATGGAAGTCATACCACTAGGAAACCAAACAATAAATGTGACAAAGGGTCTCTTTATAAATATATTCCAATTAATGAAAAAGATATTGAAGTACCATCATTTTGCAATCCAGTGAAATACTAAATATAGACAGTAAGCATCAAAGGTTGCTTAGATCTTGGGGCACATGGGTGGCTCAGTCAAAGAGTCTGACTTTGGCTTAGGTCATGATCTCCCAGTCTGTGAGTTCGAGCTCCACATCGGGCTCTGTGCTGACAGTTTGGAGGCTGGAGCCTGCTTTGGATTCTGTGTCTCTCCGTCTCTCTATGCCCCTCCCCAACTCACACTCTTTCTTGCTCTCAAAAATAAATAAAACAATAAAAAAAATTTAATAAAAAGGTTGCCTAGATCTTAAAAAGTGCTAACATGACAGGAATGTGCCTCCTACAGTCTTGGCCAAATGCATCAAAACCTGAATAGGATCCCATCTCTGAATCCAGGTGTAGAAATCCAATTTGCAGAAAATGCCAAGAATGGAGGAAAATACTGACCAGCAACATGAATATGTGATAAACTAAGTCAAGACTGACAGAAATTCTACAAGTCAATAACACAAGGTTCTTCAATGGAAAATTAAAAGGAAAAGATATGAAAAGAGAACCTATGGATTAAGAAAAATTTTTTAATTTTTTTAATGTTTTATTTCTTTCTGAGAGAGAGAGAGAGAGGCAGCATGAGCAGGGGAGGGTCAGAGAGAGAGAGAGAGAGACACAGAATCTGAAACAGGCTCCAGGCTCTGAGCTAGCTGTCAGCACAGAGCCCGACACGGGGCTCCAATCCACGAACCGTGAGATCATTCCCTGAGCCGAAGTCAGACGCTTAACCGACTGAGCCACCCAGGTGCCCCTGGATTAAGAGAAATTTAAAAGACATGAAAGTTTAAAATAAATGGGCAAGACAAACCATACTGTCTAGGGATATACATTTGGACCACAGAATGATTTTAAAATGCAAGAAAATGATTACTACAGGGGCGCCTGGGTGGCTCAATTGGTTAAGCATCTGACTTCAGCTCAGGTCATGATCTCAAAGTTCATGGGTTTGATCCCATGTCAGGCTCTGTGCTGACCGCTAGCTCAGAGCCTAAAGCCTGTTTCAGATTCTGTATCTCTCTCTCTCTGACCCTCCCCTGCTCGTGCTGTCTCTGACTCTCTCTGACTCTCAAAAAAATAAATAAATAAATAAATAAAAATAAATAATTAAAAAAAAAGAAAAGAAAATGATTACTACAAAAGTCAAGTCGTGGGCACATGTAGGGAGAGGCTGGAGGCTAAGATAGACACGGGTCATGTGAACAAGAATCAGGGCAAGCGTCTCATGTCTAGACCTATGTAGTGATTCCAAGATTATTTACCTTAACTAAGCCACACATTTGTTTTGCATAGCTTTTCGTGTATCTTTTGTTTTATATTAAAATTTTATAAAACAATCTCACAGTAGACAACAGCTTGTAGGAGTGAAACCAACAGCTGGACCAGGAGCAGACAGGTAGGAGGTGTATCAACACGACCACCACTACCATTCGAGATTCTACCAGACCCCAGGCTGTGCAGTGCACCTGTGTGTGATTAGAGAAGACTGGAATCCGAATCCTAATTCATTTTCCTCTACATGGACTGTGGGGTATCAATAAAGAGAGGTGCAGAACAACCCTAGAAAAGGGTATCGTCGGCCTCCAACCCTCTACATTTACAGAAGTCATTTTTTCACTAGTTAGCGCACCATATATTAAGAACCCAATTTATGTGACTAAAAAAATTAGGGTAAGAACATTAAGGAATTTGACTGTAATGGGAGATAGGTGATAGAGGAGAGACAAAGGTTCTATTATAAAATTCTAAATGTAAATTTATAAACCAACACAGCTTTTTCATTTGTTTGGGATGTTAATCACAAGATCAACTGAAATCTAATGACATACTTAGAAACTGTATTTAACTTACGGTACACTGTATATTCTGCGTGACTTAGTTTAACCAAAGGAATCTGTGTCTTTCTCTCTCAATATTACCAGTATCTGGATTTCATCCAGTCTAGTGTATACTTTGTATTAAGTGTCTACTTGGCACAGTGCACTCAAGTAATATTATTACTTCCAGATGATCGCCATGTACAATATTTAGTTAGAGAAATAGAGTAGTAGTAACTTTCCCAACTGTAACAATTGGTAGAAGTCAAGTTTTCTAGTTGAGGAATATAGTTACACGTAAAACATTGTTTTTCATTCACAGGAAGTGAACATTACAGCAACAGAACACTTTCTACTTCTAATATTTGAAAGTGGAATTCTTCCATTTCTACTTTTCAGCCATTACTAAGTCAGAAAATGGTTAAATTCCTTTTATGAAATGTTGGATGTCTGACAAAGGTACTTAGGGCAAACTAGAGGGTTTTGGTAACTTTTAATTTAATAAAAAACCTTTTAAAGAAACTATAAATCGCTGAGTATCTTTGTAGTTTCTGGGTCAGCTTTTCAAGCTCACAGGGAAAATATGTTTTTAAATTCTAGTTAGCAGATTCTATATTAACTTTCGGAAATGTTCTTTCCATTTTAGAAGATTGAGATTAAAGTTTGTCAGTGTTTGCCATCTCTTTCGTGCCTATCTGGTATCTTATTTTTATTTCCTTGTAATCAGCACTGAGATCTATTTCCAGAGTCTAACTGATTGTAAAGAAGAAAGATGTTGGGCACTTAAGCTTCAGTGTTCTCTACTCTTTGTGCAGATCAGGATACTAAAAAGAGAGGAGTTCACATAAACCTGAGTGGGCTGTTAACCTTTTTTTTTCTTCAGGGGAAATGTAGATGCAAAAACATTTCCAGCTGAAAGACTCATTCTAAGTTTCTAATGTTTAAGAATGCAAATGAAGTATTCTGTCTTCTCTGTGCCTGGAGGTGTTATGTGAGAAAACAGAAAGAGGTTTCTAGGATTAGTTCCACAGATTTCCTTTATCATGTAAAATCTCAGACCCCTTGCAATGACAAGAATCAAAGAAAAGCAATAGAGAAGATATCCAGAGAAAATGAATTCAATAACTTCCTTAGCAATCACATTGAGAAAATCAGAGTTAAGTAAAAAGTCAGGCATTGGGATGAATCCTTCTGTAAAGAAATTCTAGTTTCAATATTTAGAAGATTAAAAATATATATATTAGCAAAATACTGATAATAAATTCAAGAACAGTAAATTTTCTCCAAAGAAATTGCTAAATTTATTACCCAGATACCTGGTATCTTCAAGAAGTTAATTTATATTATTATGGTAATAATGCTTTCATTAAAAGTACAGGTACAAATTTTAAAGATTTTCTTTGAGAATGTACTTTTTTTAAAGGACAAAGTAAGAAGCTTCACATTTAAGTTTGTTACATATTACTACAGTTCTCCTTATGTAAACGGGCCACAGAAATTAGTTATGAAGTTGTAATTTTCTTCTTATGCACTTCACATAAAATATTTTATATCCCCAAATTCTGAATATAAAAATGAGTTGCTTTCATTTCTCCCCGATCCAATTATTTTTAATGTTTCATGAATGCTAAAATAAATTGGTACTTGTGAATTGAAAACGAATACCTTTCCAGTTCAATTGTGGAATATACTGTATAATAACTATGAAATTAGATAAGCAAAAAAAAAAAAAAGAAATTGGATAAGCAATTTTACAGTGTAAGTTAAAAACATTAAGATTTAATAATACTTCAATTAGCATGAGAGGATGTTACTGCAGACACCTCATGACTCACATTCCATTAATGTTTACTGACAGTAGGGACTAAGAATAGTAAGGTGGTAAACTGGTGAAAGGCCAGTGAGCTTTTGTTTAGTCCAAATATCAGATATTAAATTTAATTTAAAATTTTTTAATTGCTCGGGAATATTATCTGAATTATGTACTTTTCCTATTTCCTTTGAAAATATTTATGAATTTATTTTAAAATTTACTGCAGGTAGAAGTCCTCTCACACTCATTGCTTAATTTACTGCTTTCTGGAACACATCAAGTTTCCGATACCACCACTGGATGGAAATAAGAATCATATGGTTTGAATAAAGCATACTTTACCTACAGTTGGGATATTCTTTTTTGTTAGCACACTTAATTGCCATGCTCTAGGATAACCAACATTATAAAGCTTATTTCAAATGCTGAACGGAATGCTAAAACAACAGAGATCATGATTTCTAATTAACTGCCTGGAGCAACTAATTCCTTACTCTACTCAACACAGTCTAACCCACCAACCTGCAACTTTCACCCTTTGGTTTGGTTATTAAGTAGGATGCAAAAAAGAGAAAGTGACAAGAAGATGTAGTGGAATGACCCACATAAAGGTTAATTTTTCTCTAGGTGTAAAACTTTTTTTTTTTTAAGTTTAAAGAGAGAGAGAAAGGAATTCATTAATACAAATACTTTTTTATTTACTTATTTAACACTGTCTACAGGGCACAGTTTTCCAGCTTACTTTATTCTAAAAACCACTTTACAGATCAACATTTCAATCTTCAGGTTCTAGGTTGTTCACAAAGTTAAAAAGTCCTTAATTTATTATAGAATTCCATAGTAATATCTTATGCTATAGAACATTTCCATTTCAAAGGCTTTTTTCTATCTTATACTCAAAAAAGGGGAGAGGCTAAGAAACTAGCAAGTCATAAATAATCACCTCTACTGATATGTCAGTAAAATTAGAATTGAAGAGTTGGAATCAATTGCCCACTGTCACTAAATGGGTAAAGTGACGAAAACAAGACTGAGAGCCTGCCACCTTCTCATGCCCTCCCACACACTTGTGAATAGGTTCAGGTGGCCAGTGCTTATTCAACAAGTCAAAGACCGCACACTGACTACTAACACTGATCATACATCAGGTATGCCCGGCACAGTCCGGCACAGTCCTAGGACATAACTACAACCCCAGCATCCACCTGACTAGCGCCCCTTTCTACTCTCAGAAGCATGCTGCTTTGGACAGATCTGGTTTCTGTACACAAGGAGTTTACAGTCTGGTAGAACAAACACTATGTACCAAACAATATAAACAATACATGGTGGACAGTAAACGCACTAAAAAAGCTAAAAGTAAATAAATAAGAATCGAATTGGTAAATAAAAGAAGTCTTCACAAAAAGGAAAGTATTTGAGGGAAAAAGAACTAGGATTTGGAAAAGTAGCACGGGCAATCAAACATTTAAGTATACAGGAAAACACCTCTCACAGGTCTGTAAAGGGTTGTACAGTCATCATAGGATGATGATGAGGTTACACACGACCAGTGTCCATCCAGAAGAGTCTCCTCTTTCTCTGAAGTCCAACAACCAGATCTCAATTACAGACTTCTCTGGTATCCAACTCCACAGCCAGTCATGCATTCATTCTACCAGTACCTGCCAAGTACCCACTGGGTGTCAGGCACTGTGCTAAATCTAGGGATACAATGAGAGACAGGACAGAGATGTATCACCGCCCCCTTAGTTGACATACCAACTAGGAAGATGTAATATAACAAGCAATTAAAATCACAATACAGCATGAGTATTGTGATAGTGTGAGTCTAGAATACTCCAGGAAACTAAGAATGGTAATTGGAATAAAGCAAACATGGGTGGAAACTTTGTGAACCAAATGAAGTTTTTAAACATGGAGTACAGTATTTCAAAACTTCCCTCACCTTTGCTTCAGAAAATTTCAACCTTCGGTTATATTAAATATGCTACAATTTTAATGTGCTCAGATCACCTGATTTTTCTGTTTCTCAGAAATCCAATCAGGGCCTTCCTAACTTCTGATAAATGAGATTTGAGAATGCAATCTTACCCCTTCATTTAAGTCAAGCCTGCAACTGATGAGAGAGAAAACGAACATCATACATAACAGGCTAAGTTTTATTTTATGTCAATATCCAGTAAGTATAAATCCCAGCAAAATGATATTCTTAAAATGTTTTACCAGTGTGACTCCCTTCAAACATGTGATCACCACCATGACATAGCCTTTTGTTGTTCTGAAGTTACGACTGACACCACCCATACACCCCTCAGCTCCCAGGGGAGCTGCATAGATCAGACAAAGCAATCGTCAGGCAGAGTTTTAAATTATTTTCTTGAAAGAAAGGTGGGGAATTAGGAGCAGTAGAGTATAATAGTTAAGAGCAGGGACTGTGGTGCCTGCCTAAGTTCCAATTCTACCATAAACTACCTGGTTGGCCATTGGGACCAGTTACTTAACCACTCTGTGCCTATTTTTAAATCTGTAAGGATTCAATGGATGGATACACGTAAAGCACACACCACGGTAAGCTGCTACATAAGCGCGAAAGACTTTGGAAGCCCGCTGGCCTCCCTGAGCACCTCTGATGCATTTGAGCAGCCTGTTCCTGAGACAGTAGTACTGCTGTTAGCCTCTTAGCCCCAACAAACTCAGACCCTTCCTGAAGAGGCTGAACCTACCTCTTCCCCACACCTTTCACTGCTTCCTCTCAACTGGCTCCTTCCCCTCAGCTAAAAATACTGCTTGCCTGACTACTTGCTTGCCCTCCCAACGTGTGACTCAAGTAGAGGCCAGCAATCTTCTAAAACAAGAGCAAGACACTGTTATCAAGGAGGACACGGTGTTCCATAGACAAAATTTCTTTGAAATGACTATCACAACACAGCAGCCAGGTATCCTCTGGCAACGGAAACACCAGAGACGGGAAGCACAAATGGTGCTGGAAGACTGACAGAAATGAAAGAATCATGAACTCCCACATGAGGAACGCAGCCTTGCAGACAATGGTGAGCCACTGGAGAGTTCTGAAGCGCTTCAGGAAGATGAGCGCGGCAGCAGTATTAAGATGGCTCCAAGGAGGAAAGACTGAGGTGAAGGGATCGGTGGCCCAGGTGAAAAGGAGGACACGGGGAGGTGCTAGAACAGCAGTGGCGTCTAGGAGGGGGAAAGAGGCAAGAAAAGCGGCAGTGATACTAACAGAAGACCTGGCCACAGATTTAGGGAATGAATAAATTAAGAAGGGTAAAGGAGGGTAAGAGTCAAAGGTGACCATAAGGCTTTTCAGACCAGAAAACCCAACTGAAATGCAGAACCGAAAAGCAGGCTTGGTTACAAGTACAGTGAGATTCATTGTTCCCATTCGTGGCTTCTTAGGAGGACAACCAGGAGGAGACTCAGGGGAGAGAGTCTTACCTGGACCTGGAAATGTCTTCAGTAAACGAGACACCAAAGCAACCATATCTTATGATAAACTACTCTGCATTTGAAACCTCACATTACCTATATAATCTCTACTGTCATGTGCTGTGAAATACTTCTGACAGATTATAAACAGTTATTATTGCCTTGAATATTTCACTTCCAAAACAGAAAAGGTGTTTTGGGAGTACTATTGTTCATGTTATAAAGCTCTGTGGTTTAGGAAGCTCAATTTTGACACAGTAGTTACTCTACTTGACCCAAGACTTCAACTCTGATTTAATAATGCTATGTAATTAGGGGCGCCTGGGTGGCTCAGTTGGTTAAACGTCCAGCTTCGGCTCAGGTTGATCTTGTGTGAGTTGGAGCCCTGTGTCAGGCTCTGTGCTAACAGCTCTGATTCTGCAGAGGTTATAAGCCTGCTTCAGATTCTGTCTCCCTCCCTCTCTACCCTTCTGCCACTTGCAATCTTCTGTGTCTGTCTCTCTCAAACATAAACACTAAAAAAAATTTTTTAAATAATAATGCTATGTAATTATAAATACACTGCAAAAAATCTTTTTAAGTTCTTGGTTTCAATTATCTACCCAAGAAGCTAAACACAGAGAATATGACACACAAGTCACCAGACATATAAACTGCTCTCAAAGATGCAATCCATGAGGTGGGATGACATCCCGAGGCATTTCCAGAGAACACAAAAGTCCACACACCATACCAATCAGAAAACAGTGCTCTAATGACAAAAAAGTAATCAGCCACCAGCAATTTTCACTATTATAAGAGGAGTCTAGACTCTAGTTAAGAATTACCAAGAAATAAAGGCCAATATCTCATGAAGTACAACTAATTTAATACACAGTCTCTTGTCTTTTTTAGGTTACCTTTAATAGAGCCCTCAAGAAATTCAGTTCTTTTCCAATATGGCTATCCAATGCATAAGGAATTAAAGAATTTTCAAATTGAGCACGTATAAATTGATTTGGGAGCTTTTTTTTTTCCTTCTAATTCAGAAAACAGCACAGAAATCATCTTCGGTTGCACAGATGTAACTTTAAGGGCTTAAAATAAGAACTTACACTATTGGGGGGAAAACTATAATCATTGTTTGCATATTAAATATTCAAAATATATCTTGAAACTAATTGTTTCAAACTTAGTCATCTGTAAGTTTCTAAATAAAATAGAAAGAAATTATTTAAAATAATCTAAGTCTCTTATTGCAACAATTTGGGATGATGTCACAGGTCATCCAGAGATTACACAAAATATATCCCCACCTTGTGGTCAGCTTCATGAAAACAAACAGACTAAAATTAGCATTACACCCTGTATCTGCCCAAAAACTTCATTTCTATCACACATACCATTTGACTTTTATTTCCAAGAATTCCTTTTCCCCAAATTAGTCCCAACATGCTAAGACATAATTCTGGTTCCTTCTTACATGTTTACCTCCTTTCTCCAATATTTTCACGACAGAGAATAATACTTAATCCATACCTTTAAACATTAACAATCAACCGGTATGAGTGTATTAAGCACCCACAGAGTGGTGCTTCTGATATCTCAAATCTACCTCTACCAGGCAGCCAGACCCTACACGGCTCTATTGGGGGCTGGGAGAGTAAATCCCTGGCCTCTTCGAGAGCATAATTCAAGTCTTTTGGGACAGAGGCGCCTGGGTGGCTCAGTCAGTTAAAGCATCCAACTTTGGCTCCAGTCATGATCTCACGGTTTGTGGGTTCGAGCTCCACATCGGTTTCTGTGCTGGCAGCTCAGAGCCTGGAGCCTGCTTCGGATTCTGTGTCTCCCTCTCTCTCTGACCAACCCTCCCCTGCTCATGCTGCCTCTCTCTCTTTCTCTCTCTCAGAAATAAATAAAACATTTTTTAAAATTTTTAAAAAAGTTTTTGGGACAACCAAACATGTTATAAATTTAACAATATTTATATAAGCCACTATATTTTACATACATTTTATCAATGCAATTAATTCTCAATCCATGGAAGATTTTTAATTCTGAAACTAATTCCTCCACAGCATTTCTGAATTCATTGTCTACATTCTCAACTGATGAGTATGTAAATCAAATGTTACTGAAAATGCTTACTAGGCCCCACACATTCAAATTAAACAACACATTCTAAGATTACTTCTATATTATCCCTTACATTTTTTATTTTCCCTATTACTCTATACCCCCCTCTATACCCTACCCATTAGTAGAAATAACTGTACTATGTACTTTTTGATCCACCCAGAGTCTCTTTCCAATGGCCACAATTACATATGTACTTAACAATGCAATAGTAAAATGTGTAGTAGACTAAATATATTTGTACAGATAGATATGCAGCTGTTTCAAACACCAGACCACAGACTAGTCCATTTCTAAAAAGAGACATTTTTAAATAACTGGGAAGGGGCGTCTGGGTGGCTCAGTCAGTTAAGCATCTGACTTCGGCTCAGGTCATGATCACACAGTTTGTGTGTTCGAGCCCTGCGTCGGGCTCTATGCCGACCGCTAGCTCAGAGCCTGGAGCCTGCTTCAGATTCTGTAACTCCCTATCTCTCTGACCCTCCCCTGCTCATACTCACTCACTCACTCTCTCTCTTTCTCTCTCTCTCTATCTCTCTCTCTCTCTTTCTCTCTCTCTCTATCTCTCTCTCTCTCTTTCTCTCTCTCTCTCTCTCTCTCAGAAATAAAACATTAAAAAAGAATTTAAATAACTGGGGAATAAATCAAAAACAGTATTTCATGACGTTATATTATATAAAATTCTAACTGCAGTGACCACAAATAAAGTTTTATTAGAACACAACCATACCCGGGGCGCCTGGGTGGCTTAGTCGGTTAAGCATCCGACTTTCGCTTAGGTCATGATCTCACGGTTCATGGGTTCGAGCCCCACGTCGAGCTCTGTGCTGCCAGCTCAGAGCCTGGAGCGTATTTCAGAGTCTGTATCTCCCTCTCCCTCTGACCCTCCCCTGCTCACGCTGTCTCTCTCTCTCTCTCCTAGAAATAAATAAAAATATTAAAAAAAAAAAAAACACAACCATACCCATTCATTTCCTATAGTCTAGGGCTACTGTCACATTGCCACAACTACAGAGTTGTGTGGTAACAACTGAATTGAATAGCTGTGATAGTATGGCATGCAAAGTCTAAAATATTTGTTATCTAGTCCTTTACAGATGAAGTTTGCTGAACACAGGCCTGTATGATAAAAGGGTTTAAAATTCCAGTTGCTGTAATCATGAGCAGCAGCTGAATAGCCATTCTACGCCTTACATGTGACTTCTGCTTATAAATATCTCTCTACTTAAGAGGGGATTTAGGGTATCAAATCTGTTCCATGAATGGCCCAAAGGTAAACAATCCACCTCTTACTCATCTATTTGCTCGTTAAACAAATATATATGAGCCAGATACAGTTTTAGGCACTGAGGGAACAGTAATGATCAAATCAAACAAAACTCCTGTGGTTGTGTAGGTTACTAAGTATCTATCAGGCACCAATACATATTTTGGAAAAAATAAATTGGGAAATGGGAATTAAGAGTGTGAGGTGGGGAATGGAAACCGACAATTTTAATTAGGATAGTCAGGTTAGGCATCCTTGAGAAAATGACTTTAGATAATGACCTAAAGAAGATCTATTTGGGAGCACCTGGGTGGCTCAACTGGTTACACATCCAACTCTTGATTTCGGCTCAGGTCATGATCTCAAGGTTTGTGAGTTCGAGCCCCATCTGCACTGACAGTGCAGAGCCTGACTTGGATTCTTTCTCTCTCCCTCTCTCTGCCCCTCCCAAGCCTGTTCTCTCTTTCTCTCTCTCAAATTAATTAATTAATTAATGCCTTAAAAAAAAAAGATCTGGAGGGACAGTGTTCCAAGCAAAGAAACCAGCAAGTGAAAATGCCCTGGGGTTGTAAGCATATCTCAAAGAAGAGCTAAAACAAAGGAAGCAGGAGTAAAATAATTAGGTCAAAATGGTGCAGGGACGTCAGGGGGAGTCTTGAAGGACTTTGGCTCTGATTCTGAATGAAACTGGAAGCTATTAAAGGTATTTTGTGGTCTGGATTTTGGCCAAGAAATGCTGTCATATCTGACTTACATGTTGACAGATCATTCTGACTAGGTTTTGTGAATACTCTGGAGGGAGGTAAGGATGGAAACCTGGAGAGCAAGTAGGAAGCCAAAGCCAGGATGCAGAGGAGAGGTGCTGGTGACCAGAGCAGACGGCAGCGCTGGGAGGGGTGACAAGTGGTCAGATTCCAAGCTTATTTCGAAGGGAGAGCCAGGAAAACCAATTCCCTTCCTGAAATGTCCTTCCCCCTCTGGCAGGTCTGTGCTTCTCCCGCCATCTTATCTAAGCACTGCCTGTCTCCAAGGCCTCACTCAACAGCTACCGTCCTCATGGGACTTTCCACGACACTCGTCCCAATCAAAAGTAACAGCATCATCTGACCTTCCCACGAGCCCATCCCCCACACACTCCTCCCTGCAGCGTCTCTTCCCTATCAACTTCTTCAGGGCAGTGAACCTTCTTAACTTTGTATTCACCAGCATCTGCCCCATCAAGCAATCAAATAGTTAAGCTCTAAATTTCTCCTGGCTCAAAAAGTCCATGATTTTCTTTTCCATGTGTACTTCATAACTCTGAAAAAGCTACAATGATGAAACACAGTTTTACAGGGGCACAGAGCTTTTAGGATAGGTGTCAATTCCTAGGGAAGAAACTAGTAGCTATACATATACAAAATACTCCTCAGTAATCCTTTCTCACACACACACACACACACACACACACACACACACACACACACACCCTTACCTCTTATATAAAGTATAACAATTTTCTCTCCAACTACATAAACCCAATCCCAAACCTACGAGAATTAACCACTACTGTCATGCAATACCTACACCACATACACTTTGCCACAATGATCACACTGCCCTATAATGAGGGGGTATAACAGACATTTTGTGGCAGAGTTAGCCAGCTCACAACCTTCCTGAGCCGTCCTCTTCCCAACCACAGTCAAAGAGCAGCCCTTTTAAATGATGTGATCTTGCACACAGATGTGACCCCTGAAAACAGATGATTGGAGCAAAAAGCAGCTAACCCAAATGACATTTATCACAGTCCCTCCTAAGAATGAAGATAGAAAGAAAAGAGGCTCTCCTCTTTTCAGGACACCAGACCTAAAATGCATACGCTCAGGGGCTCTGGGCTTGGCCTGCTCCACCAGGGCCACAGGAGCAGAGAGGCAGAGGAGGAAAGTAAACAGCAAACAGAAACATTTTAAAGAAAGAAGCAAAAACAGAAACAAGAGCTAACAGCTGGCTAATCTGTTTCTGAAAATTTTCTCAAGCCTACCTATCTTCTACCTCTTGGATCCCTCCACACACCCATGTATGGTATGCAGATAGCTCTGGCTGCCTGGCCACAACACTAACACAACTCGCAGCCCTAGTAAGTGAAGATTAATGATTTAAGCTCTGGGTTTCTATAATTTTCATTAAATATTAATAACCGAGCGTCCTATCAATCCCAAATCCAATGCAAAAATAGTCTTAAAACAATACACACTCCATCAACACTTTTAGACAGAAATTTTTCTAAAAGCACATCTCACAATTCCAGATTTCTCTGCCATTCTCTTGGATCTGTCTGATTGTATAAGTTAGCTCTGTCCTTAAGCTGGCGATCCTCACAGTCACAACATGGCTGCGAGCAGCACCAAGCCCTCTCATTCACAAAAGGTGTGGGAGAAGAAAAGCGGAGGGGGAGAAAGCTTTAACACCAATGCTGCTCTCTCCTAAGCACGAAGCAGTTTCTCTCCTGGGAATCTCAAAAAAGTTTCTCATCATGTTTCATTGACCTAAACTGGCTTAAGCCTTCATTGGTCCATCCCTAAATCATCTAATTGTCAGGAGGGGGGGAATAATAATTGTCAGGGAAGATACAGGGATCGTAACTGGTTTAAAGAACCCACCCACAGCAGAAAGGATGTTGGACCAGCAAACGGTCCACTACAATGTGAGAGTCCACGTGTGCAGGTGCACACCTGCCATTTACAAGCATTTGTTTAAGCATGCATGTGTGGTACAGCCATCACCTGCTAGTAGGACAGAAAGTGAAAAAAGCATTTCAGTAAGTAACACTGGTGGGGAGATATCAAAGGGGACAGAGCTTCAAGTGGCCACCTTACACTAGAATACCATATATTCCCTTTGGATCCACACCGACCTCTTAATTGCTCTTGGGATTGAAGATCAAAGGTTCCCATGGGCTCTTTTTCTGGAGTGTCAAGACTAAATAATCAAGTTTTGGGGAAATGAACCATTGTGGGAAGAGGAATGATTCTTGGTATCAAATCAAACACTTAAAGGTAAGGGTGGAGCTTACTGACCAGTATAAATTAGACGATAGCTTTGTTTTCACAGAGAGCTGTGACCTAAGAACAGGACAGAATTAAGGAGTGGGAGCATCTACAGGTGGACAGATATATGAGACTTTACCTACTTCTAAAAGTGTAGCTTAAGTCTTTCTACTAATATCATCAGATTCTTCAATCTGATGTACATTCTTCTTACAGTAATAAAGAAGTAAGTACATGGGGCACCCGGATGGCTCAGTCGGTTGGGCGGCCAACTTCGGCTCAGGTCATGATCTCACGGCTCATGGGTTCAAGCCCCACGTCGGGCTCTGTGCTGACAGCTCGCTCAGCTGGAGCCTGTTTTATATTCTGTGTCTCCCTCTCTCTCTGACCCTCCCCTTCTCATGCTGTCTCTCTCTCTCTCAGAAATAAATAAAACGTTAAAAAAATTTGTTTTAAAAAGAAGCACATCACATTATGTCAACCCATGCATTAATTCCCCTAATGGTTTCCCAATGCCATGTAGGTGAAAATCCCAGCGTATTACAAAGGTCCAACTGATCTGCCCTGAGCCTACCTTTCCAACCTGGACCATGTGCCTCCTCATGCATTATTCTCCTACCACAGCAGCTTCTTCCTCTCCATCAGCAGGCTCCTCTCATTCCTGCCTCAGTGCATTTACACCTGCCAGTCCCCCTGCATGGAGAGGGTTTACTGTGGAGCTGCACTTGCTGCCCGCTCCTCCTCATCTCTCAGTTATTTCAGTTCAAATGTCACAACCTTCTCTGTACCCCACCACCACCCTTGCCCCCACCACACATACATCCACATCGACACTCACCCCTACTCCACTCTACCCCACCCACACCCTAAGCTATGACCCTTCTTTGGATGACCACCTTTGGGTCAGACACTAATCCCTGATCCAATCAACTGTCAATAAAGTGACAGGATCACATGATTTTTTTAAATGCCTGGTAATTTAAACAGCAGGAACCACATGCTACAGGCAAAGAGAATCAAGAATACGAAAAACAAACAAAAAAACAAAAACAAAAACAAGTACTAGTGACCAAACTGAGCTGAAAACACAAATGATTAACCAGCCAAGCCTACCATGATCTCGGTTTTCTAAAAGATCATGAGAGCATTTAGGGCCAAAAAAGTAAATTATTCCTCCAATTCAACTATCAGCTGTAGGTTTTAGCCTTCTTTTCAGTAAAATACAGTTATCAACTGTTTCTCCTGTTCTTCAGAAACACAGCATAGTAGGAGGAATATGAAAGTCACTTTGAGCATCTCTAAGCAAATGCACACAAGCTATTATTCAACAGCAGTTTTTATCAACATATAAATTATTCTTCATAAAATCAGTTATTTACAGAAGAATTACTACTTCAAGGTACACATATTTAACTTTATTCTGTAAAAATCAAGGTAAAGAAACACATAAAATTAACAAGCCGAAAACAAAAATGCTGTTTTATCTTGTGTCTAATTGTTTCTTAAAATAAATAGGCATTAAAACAGGATTCAAAGAAAAAAAAATACTGTAGAAAAAACAGGAATTCTGTACCTGGGAAAAAATCTAAAACCATTTGCCCAGTAGATGTTGTCAGAGTTTCCCATCCATCTAGGTTTGGGGCACCTTAGGAGATTCTGTGCCAGCAATCAAAACCAGGGCTGAAGCACAACTCTAGAAGATACACTTGCAAAATTCTGAAAAACCCATTGGGCGGTTGTCGGTAGGAGGTAAATTAAAAGCCTTATGCATTGAGAAGCAAACAACTTGAAAATGTACAGAGGCAATGAATCCTGAAGTTATCAGGCATCAAAATGTTTTGTATAGTTAAGCTAGAGAATCTACATGTCCTATTTTTCGACTATTTTCTAAAAACATGTGAGAACTGCCAAACTTGGCTCGTGAGTTTAAGATGCTACTTATCAACTCTGTGTAAAACTATTAAGTGAATTTACATAAGCATCTTGACTACTTTTTAAGTTTAAATAAAAACTACCCAAGATCTAAGTAACTGAACAGGACAAACGTTATGAATCAAATTAAATAACCCGGTGGTTTCCTGGTAGGGAAAATATAGTACTACATAAAACATGCATCAGATATTCAGAAGTGGACAACAAAAAAGAAGACCTGAATTCAACTGAAGTCTGGTAATATTAAGAAACTAATCCATGGGGTGCCTGGGCGGCCCAGTCGGTTGAGCATCCGACTTCGGCTCAGGTCATGATCTCATGGTTCGTGGTTTCGAGCCCCGAGTTGGGCTCTGTGCTGACAGCTAGCTCAGAGCCTAGAGCCTGTCTTCAGATTCTGTGACTCCCTCTGACCCTCCTCTGCTCACACTCTCTCTCTCAAAAAATAAATAAAGCATTAAAAAAAAAAAAACTAATCTAAGAAATATTACTTCAAGTGCAAATCACTTTTAAGACAGAATTCTACCTCTAATATACAAATCTATTCAAGTGGAAAAAGGAGACTCTCTCCATCTAACAATTTGTAGGGGGGAGAAATCTCCTTCACAGTGAAATTTTTAAAGACACACGTTATACAAGGATACCACTTAGTACTATGCTCAAATTCTCAGTAACAAGAAAATTAAAATGTAATCAGTATGATGGAAATATTTTCTTCAGTCTTTTTTAGCTCTGAGAATTTCTGAAGTCTTGAACAATTTTTACATGCTCTTCTTGAAGGAATGGATTTATCTTTATATGTCATAATATGGTTTGGAAATGGTAAAAACAAATAATTTTCTTTTTCAATAGGGGGGCAAAGGCAAGGTTTCAAACAGATACACTCTTCTCAACACATCGTGTGTGTGTGTGTGTGTGTGTGTGTGTACAAAAGAACACCATTTTAAGCTCCCTTTTAGATTTTTTCAGTTTTTTTCTACTAAGAAAACACAATTGAACTAAGATGTTTACTGAATAAATAAGAGACTTGAGAAAGTGAAGAATTCTACATCTCCTTATCTGACCCTAAATCTATTAACAAAGTATCTCTAAAACTATTTACATGCTCATTATAGAAAAGGCAATTTGCCAGTAATTGAAAAAAGCCTACAAAATTAACAAATGAATACTATTTTCTGACACTAGAAAGCTGGCAATGGTTATACAGTCTTTCGCCTTCTAAAACCATAATCAGAACTGGGACGATTAATCAACATTTTAACACTTCCCATCTGTACAAGTGCTCAAGGTAGTGCTTACTGTCTTGACAAGTTGCTTAGCATTGCAAAATTTGATAATTCATGTCTTACTGAATTTTTACTGACTTGGAAGAAAATAAAACACCAATTAAAAGCAGATGTCACCTTTAATTCTAACTGGCTGACAAACTTCTTGTTTTTTTTACCCAATTCAGAGACAGAATGCATGTAGATGACAGTTTAGACAGTTAAATATTCAAAGTCACTGATATCCCCCACAAATTTGCAAGTGATTTTCCAGAACTTAATCCCAAAGGGCTTTATCTGGCAAGCATCCAGAAAGAATAGTTTCACATAGTCATCTAGAAGGTAAATTTATTGTTACATTTCTGCAAAAGCTTCATGTGCTGATCAGAACATTACTAAATTAATATTCTCAAGATTCTCATCTTTACCTTCTTACCCATAAAAAAATTTCCAAAATATATTGCCCCTCTACTAAAACTCTAGCTAAAAAAAGAAAAGAAAAAAGTTAATAGAATTAATAAACTTTGCTTAACATACCTTCATGCTTAAATGATCCAAAAGCTAAATCACATCCAACCGAATTTACCATAAAATAATAATCTGACTTGAGTTCTCATGTTTTTCAATGTCCTTTAATACTATATAATCAGTCATAAATTCATTCACTTTTCATTCTAACCATGAAGTATGAACAAAACTTCTTAAATTCAATGTTTTGGAAAGCAGCACAAAAATAGATAAACAGATGCCAGAGATTAAACACATACATACACACACACACACACACACACAAAATGGGAAATGTTAATACCTACATTCTTGCAACTCAAATTTCCAAATACACGAAAGCAAACTTAAAATGTAGAAAGAATTAGCACATTTTTAATATTCTAAAGATAGCTAGGCTGGTGCTTCCTAATGCTGTTCCATGTAGACACAAAGTAACTCGTAATAAAACCCTGAGTTCAAAAATGCTTCCTTATTATAATCTATCAAATTTTTCTACAAAAAGAAAACTGGATTTTCCCCAATACCCCAGTTTTAAAGACAACATTAACATGAGTCCTGTCCCTATGTCCAGAAACACTGACCACAGCCTCTACCGATTACCCTTTAATGATCTATGCAAGCTTTCAAAAGCCAGAACAAGCTGGTACCAATCAGGCAAAGGGGGAAAAACGAATCCCAGAAGGAATCACCACAGAGATCCCAATCACAATAATAGGGTCCCTAGGAACTGTAAAGCCGATCAAGCCCTTTGCTTCTGTGGACTCATTGCCTAACAATCAAACTTGGCTTAATAGTTAGAAGGGGTAAAGGAACCAGGTTGATCCTCTTTTGTTCACTTCCTAGGTCTAACAGAGTATTTTCACTCTGTTAGAAGAGTATTTTCCCGAGAAGAATCTCAGGCAGATGAAATGGAAAGGTGGTCACAAAAAGGGGACTTAAGGGAATGGCCTACCTGGGACCACTTTTGTAGGCCTCATCTTTGCATTTTCATCCTGCTTCATGCTTTGCTAATCAGAGACCCACTGGAAGCTTCAGAACCAACTGAAAGGCCTGGCAGGGTATTTGGCTTTCAATTCTTCTACTGTTTATTCCCAATATATATGCATTGGGCTTAGGAACAACTCTTGAACAAGGGCAGCCGCTCGGCAATGAAATGTAAATTACTGACATGTGCTGAAACGTGGACTTGCCACCACTAATGAGCACATTAAAGGGAAATGCTCGCTGGATGACTGCAGCCCTTTTACTTAACCCTGTGTGCACGGAACGCCACAATTCAACATCAATTAAAAGAGCTAGCTGCAAAACAGTAACAGAGCAGCCCTGTCACCACTTTTAATACCTCAGAGACCAAAAAGCTAAGACAAACACGAAATTTCTACACTTCCTCAACTAGAAATATTGTGCAAAACATGGATCGTCGACACGATCAGCTTCAGTTAAGATTTGTGAGACCCGTTTAAAAGCCATCGTGACTTCAAACAATCTCCTGGGAGTGAAAATAAGGTCTCTGGTTATCCAAAAAGAAAAGAAAAATCAACAACATACTAAACTACTAGTTTCTTCATTAGACAGACAACAAATTTGGACTTTAGCAATCTAAAGCACACCAGGGCCTTAGGAAGACTCTGAAAAGTTGAGAAACTCGTCAAGAAAACAATGATCATATAAACCAATGATTTAGATCTCAAGATAAACAAAATATTTGCATTACATGAACAGGGCCTCATTTATTGGGGCACAAAATATTAGCCTATTCACCATAATATAATCTGCAATTTACAGTAGAAAAACCATAAATGTGAACAGTTATCTAGTTTCTATTAACTTTTAAGGTAAATTATGATTTTCAGGAACACCTGGCTGGCTCAGTTGGTAAAGCATGCAGCTCTTGATTTTGGGGTCATGAGTTCAAGCCCCACGCTGGGTGTACAGCTTTAAAAAATAAGTTTTGGTTTTCATAATTTAAAAAACAGCATTTTTAATTTCAAAATAAATGTGGCAACAGAATGAAGGTACCATTAATATGTTAACTTGCTATTTTGACTTACTGTGTAACATTTGTTTAAAGAATACTATTATGGGGCACCTGGGTGGCTCAATCGGTTGGGCGTCCGAATTTGGCTCGGGTCATGATCTTGCAGTTCATGGGTTCGAGTCCCACATCGGGCTCTGTGCTGACAGCTCAGAGCCTGGAGCCTATTTCAGATTCTGTGTCTCCCTCTCTCTCTGACCCTCCCCTGCTCACACTGTCTGTCTCTCGCTCTCTCAGAAATAAATAAAACATTAAAAAAAATTTTTTTTAAAGAATACTATTATATAAGCATTGTACTATTGACATGTTTGAATAAAATTTTATCATTTTCTGATGACCTAAAAAGCCTGCCAGATTTTTTTTTTAATGTTTTACTTATTTTTGAGAGAGAGAGAGAGAACAAGTGTGGGCGGGGCAGAAAGAGAGAGACAGAATCTGAAGCAGGCTGCAGGCTCTGAGCTGTCAGCACAGAGCCCAACGCGGGGCTTGAACTCAGGGACCGCAAGGTCATGCCCTGAGCTGAAGTCAGGTGCTTGACCAGCTGAGCCATGCAGGAGCTCCAAGCCTGCCAGATTCTTAAAGCCCCACCACCACAAAAAAATTAATCACAGTAAATAAATACCACAAAAGAACACATTAAAAACCTAGTTATTTTCTCTTCATGGATTCTGAGTAACTTGAAATTTTCCATATATTGTGTGCAGCTAAACCCCAGTCTTTTAGAACCCTCAGGGCTTGAAAGAATTGACCTCAATCAAAAGACCTGATCACTGGACTAGAAGGTGGTTAGGCAAATCATTTTATTTCTGATTCAGTTTCTTCATCTATAAATTAGAGGTAATGATACCACAAAGCATATAAAGAGCAGGGGGAAAGCACCTATGAAACACTTCTCATATTCTCTGACAATCTCCCTAACAACAGAATCATTACTCCACTGGGAGCCTAACTCCTCCTCCCCCTATCAGAGTCCCATGTAGCAAGGTTCTCTTCCTCGGGAGCATACCTGTGTTCTCCTATGAGTCGGGAGTCCAGCAGCTTTGACTTTGACTTTAAGGAAATGTACGCTGATCCAGGTAATTTGCTCCAAAGACAAAAACATCTATCTCTTACAGGATATGCATTTCTGCCTTACTGGTCACTTTTTTGTCACCTCAGAGAAAACTGCTTTATCTTCTAGCTCTTCTAACTCAGTATCTTTTAAGATCGGCAGTCAATCGATCTCCCCATTGCTGTTTTTCACCTCTACAAAACCCTGTTAAGGCCACCGCTGCCCCTCCACCCCACTCACAACCACATTGGCAGAGCACCTGGAAAGCGAGCCTTCACCATGCGTGCTGTCGGGGCAGCCACTGTAAACACAGCTACCACCACCCTGCACACTCCACTCCAGATCATCATCACCGCTTTCCTCTTCTCTTTCTTCTCCGTGCTCTTCTCCTCGCTTTGTCTGCTTCGTTTTCCTACTTCTAGCTTTTAGTGGGGAAACCTCATCTTCTATAGAGAACTCTTTATGGAGCTCCTTTAGATCTAGAAATGTCCTATAAGCTAAAGATACCAAGAGGCTTATAACAAACTATAAAATTATGGTCTTACAGGGAAAAAAATAATGATGGGGAGAGTAAAAAGTTGAAAACATTTTAAAGCTTTAATAACAAGCTGTAGAATTTCTCTGTCACGTGGGAGGGAGCATGGAGCAGGAGTCAGACCGAGACAGGAGCTGCAGACAGGCCTGCCGTCCTAACCTCCTAATCGTTCAGGCGCTAACAGCTGTGTGGCCTGGAGCAACTTGCTGACACTCACCCCCCTTTTACTTCCTCCATCTGTAAATAGTACTGAAAAAATACTATCCACCTGTAGGGCTGTCATGAAAAGCAAATGCAGTTATTTACGTAGAGTGCTTGGAATAGTGCCCTGCACACAATCAGTACTCAGAACAAGTTAAGAATCTGCTAAAGGTAGAAATCTCATCCATTTGTATCATGGTCACAATCAATCTTACTGCTCATACTCTTCATCTAGACTCCTTATTTCCTCCTCGTCTTTCGGTTACTACTCACTTTTAAAACTGCTTTTGTGGACATGTGGTGGCTCAGTTGGTTAAGCGTCCAACTCTTGATACTGGCTCAGATCATGATCTCACAGTTTGTGAGTTCAAGCCCAGCGTCAGGCTCTGCACTCGTAATACGGAGCCTGCTTGGGATTCCCTGTCTCCCTCTCTCTGCCCCTCCCTCCACCCTGCTCACTCTCAAAAATAAAATAAACATTTTTTAAAAACTGCTTTTGCTTTTGAGGCACCTGGGTGGCTCATTTGGTTGAGCATCCAATTCTTGGTCTTGGCTCAGGTCATGATCTCACAGTTTGTCCTCTCTCTGCCCCTCCCCCATGAACTTTTTTTCTCTAAGTAAACAAACTTTAAAAAAACTGCTTTTGCTTATAAATGGTGTGATGGATAGTAATAGCAAGAATCACAATAAAAAAACACAGGCTTTATCTATATATTTCACCAATAAATGCAGGTCCAAATTATAACTCCAGGGCATAAAGATTGCAAAAGTTTACCATTAACAAGTACATATGGAAAATAAATGAGATGATACCAACAGTCACAGACCTCCAATATAAGATTCTGTCATGTGTAAAGAAATAGGAAAAAGATCCTAATAAATATTTGTTAATTACTTTTAAAAATAAAAATGTACTTCAAATGAGCTTAGTGTGAACAGCAAGGGGATTAAGCCACTTCCAAAAGTCTGTCTCATATTTGGAAGTATATATAAACAATTCCACTAATTGGCCAATAATTATTCATGATTATTAGTAAGTAAAGTGGTAAATAACAGGAACTCAGAGATGAGTAAATAAAGGTCCTTGATTTCATACGTAATTATAAGGCCAGAAAAGAATGCCAGAGTGTGGAGGGAAGGAGTAATCAGAGAAATCTTGCTCTGACTAGAATGCTCTTCTCCCATGACATCTCAGCTTAATGGTTGCCCTCTCAGAGAGATTTTTTGGTACCACCCTCTATAAGAGGCCATTCAGTTAATTCATGACACAGCGTTTCTCAAATCTGGGGAGCTTAAAACCTCTTTCATTTTAAAACTCTAATGACCTCAAAGAGCTTCTGTTTATTCATGTTATATCAATATTTACAGTACTAAAATGAACAAATTTTTAAAATATTTATTAATTTGGGACACCTGGCTGACTCAATGGAGTGTGCAACTCTTGATCTCAAGGGCTGTGAGTTCGAGCTCCACACTGGGTGTAGAGATTACTTAAAAACAAAATTAAAAAATAAATAATAACATTTATTAATTTTAAGAGAATGTACCAATTTTTTATTTTTTAACGTTTCTTTTTTTAAAATGTTTATTTTTTGATAGAACACAAGGTGGGTAGGACAAGTGAGAGAGGAGACACAGAATCCAAAGCAGGCTCCAGGCTCTGAACTGTCAGCACAGAGCCAGAACACAGGGTACAAACCCACAAACCGCGAGGCCACGAACCAAGCTGAAGGCGGGAGCTTAACTGACTGAGCCCCCCAGGCGCTCCAATAATGAACTCATTTAAAATTAACGATTAGAATGAACATTTTCATAACAAATAAGTTAGTAAATGTTTTACATTTGCACAGACTTCTGATATATAGCTTAATATATCTGGGTTATCATGTCTGTTCTGCACTTAATCTTTTATAGCATACATCATGTTGCCACAGGAAAACTCTACTACACAATCATGATGAAATGAGTGGGGAAAAACTCAAACATTTTTTTACTTGCCAGGTCCCCAGGTGCCCCAGAACATGTTGGCAGCCAATACTCTGTTGCATCACCCACCTGAATTTTCTTTATAGCATTCAAATTGATCTTTGTGAAATCACTTCTAAGCACCTACCTCTCTGTACTTGAATATAGCCTCATGAACACTCAGATTTTTATCCTGTTCATCTTGAATGTATCTAGTATCTAGAACAATGTCTGGCACATTCCCACTCTTGCCAGAAGATAGGAGATAAACCTCCTTCACAAATAAAGCAAAGGTTTTCCAATTTGTGTAATCCTTCTGCAAGTAATCCACATAGATTTTTGCCCTTTGCTTACACTTTGGTTCTTTGCAATTAAAACCCCCTATACCAAAACAAAACAAAAACCTATACCAAGAGTGGAGAATTCTCATCCTAATATACTAGATCATTTTTCCAAACTGTGCCAAGTGTTAACGGATATCTTGTGAGGGCAGGTAATTAATGGTCTAATAAAATAATGAGACAAACTAAGGACTTGATTTCTCAAATACTTATTCTACTACAAACACAATAAAAATGTGATTTCTTTTGGCAATTAATCTGTCCTTGAGACAATCATGTCTACTTTCAACTAAACACACATAAGAACAACAGCACGGTAAAAGCTCTTTTAGAAATGCAGTCCTATGTAACAAATCATCGAGCAGAAGTTGCTTATGAGACATAAAAAATACTTTAGGGGCACCTGGGTGATTCAATCAGTTAAGCGTCCAACTCTTGCTTTCGGCTCAGATCATGATCTCATGGTTCATGGCTTTGAGCTCCACATCAGGCTCTGCAGACCACTGACAACACAGAGCCTGCTTGGGATGGTCTCTCTTTCTCTCTCTCCCCCTTTCCCACTCATATGCTCTCTCGCTATCTCTCAAAATAAACATGGGAAAAAAAGGTTTGTTTATTTATTTTTGAGAGAGAGAAAGAGAGACAGAGACAGAGTGTAAGCAGGGAAGGAGCAGAGAGAAAGAAGAAGACACAGAATCAGAAGCAGGCTCCAGGCTCTGAGTTGTCAGCACAGAGCCCAACGCAGGGGTCCAACCCATCAACAGTGAGATCATGCCTGAGCCAAAGTCAGACGCTTAACCAACTAAGCTACCCAGGTGCCCCCAAACCTCTTTTCTTCTCTAATTAAAAAGAAATACTTTAATGTAATATCTGGAATAATGAAAGGCACCTCCTTGCGACTCTGGATTAAGCTCTTTTAAAAACTTAAATTATTTTTTTGTAACCAAACTGACATAGTAGGGAGTTTCCTTTTATACCTTCCCTCTGGTCTAATAAACAGTTTGGAAGTTTCTCAAAGTGCCCTTACTATATTTCCAGAATTCCAAATTTTATTTTAGCGACTTTTCTCAGCTATCAAATAGTGAGCAAGCATCTACTGAAAGCTTCAGTAATACAACAGAATTAAAAGCATGATTTCAGGGGTGCGTGGGTGGCTCAGTCGGTTAAGCCTTCCACTTCAGCTCAGGTTATGATCTCATAGTTCATGGGCATGAGCCCTATGTCAAGCTCTGCACCGACAACTCAAAGCCTGGAACCTGCTTCAGAGTCTGTGTCCACCTCTCTCCCTGCCCCTACCCCACTTACACTCTCAGTTTCTCAGAAACAAACATTTTTAAAAAAAATTTTGAAGCATGATTTCAGTCTTCTACTCATTTACAAATTGGGTGTCAATCAACAGATGACAGATAAAAAGTGTGTACAGCCATGGCGCCTGAATGGCTCAGTCAGTTAAGCATCCAACTCTTGATTTCAGCTCAGGTCATCATCTCATGATTTGTGGGTTTGAGCCCCACATCAGACTCTGTGCTGATAGTGCAGAGCCTGCTTGAAATTCTCTCAAAAATAAACATTTATTTAAAAAAAACAGAGAAAAAGGGCCCCATGTATACTAAAATTGGAAAAAAAGGATTATTAGCAGGGCCCCTAAGCAAAGATGACTTGCAAACTCATGAAGAGTTCCATATATTTTTTAATTAGTGGAAAGGGTTATGTTATATAGAATATGCCACAATTAAATACGTATATAATTAAAAATCAAACCAAACCTAAGAATTTCTTCTAGGTACCCTAAAAATAGACCAAAGTGAAAATAAATCTCAATTTCAACTGACTGATATTTGGATCATTAACAAAGGAAATGTACTAAACTACCTCAAACATCTTTAAGGCAAAAATTATGACATTCTCCTATGGAATGTGTAATATGTGCAGATGAAATACACATGACATCTATTAACACAGAAAATCCTGATGGAAATGGGGGGGAGGACTGTACAATGGTAACTTTTTTTTGAGGGGGGGGGTGTCCACAGGAGTGGGAGAGAGAAAGTGAATCCCAAGCAGGCTCTATGCTCAGCAGGAGTCCATCCCAGGAACCATGAGATCATGACCTGAGCCAAAATCAACAGGCGATACTCAACCGACTAAGCTACCCAGGTGCCTGTACAACTGCAACATCTCTACATTTTACATGAAAGGAATATTATCTCCAAGTAGACCATATAAAGTCAAGGATGTACACTGTAATCCCTAGAAAAAACACTAAAAAATATAAAAGGTCTAATAGATACATTTAAGTGGAATTCCAAAAATTAATATAATCCAGAGAAGACAGGAAAGGAGAACAGATGGGGGAAAAAATGAGACAACCAGAAAACAAAATGGTAGCCATAAATGCAGTCACACTAGTAATGCATCAAATGTTAATAAATATTACTGAAATTGCATATTGAAGATGGTTACACAATTCCATGACAATACTAAAAAGCACTGATTTGTTTATTACAAAATGGTGAATGTTAGGACATGGGAATTATATCTCAGTAAAGCCGTTATTAAAGAAAATAAGGTGAAGTACTTAGGTGGCTCAGTCAGTTAAGCATCTGACTCTTGATTTCTGGCTCAGGCCATTATGTCACAGTTCATAAGATCAAGCCACACGCTGAGCCCTGTTTCCGGCTCTTCGATGGAAGTGGACCCTACTTAAAATTCTGTCTGTCTGTCTCTCTCTCTCCTCACTCCACCTGCTCAGGAAGGAAGGAAGGAAGGAAGGAAGGAAGGAAGGAACGACATAAGGCAAACCAAAAAACCTTAATTGTCTAAACACTACAATTTTAAAAAGATACAGATTAGGATGATTTTTTTTAATTTTTTTATATTTATTTATTTTTCAGAGACAGAGTAAGACACAGCATAGCAGGGGAAGGGCAGAGAAAGAAGGAGACACATAATTCAAAGCAAGCTCCAGGCTCTGAGCAACCATTCAGCACAGAGCCTGACACAGGGCTGGAACCCATGGGTCATGGGTGAGATCATGACCTGAGCTGGAGTCGGATGCTCAACCAATTGAGCCACCCAGGCACCCCTAGGATGATTTAAAAAGCATGACCCCTGTACACACTGGCTATAAGAGTCATGTTTTCAATATAAGGAGTCAGATGAAGAAATACATACTGTGCAAACTGTAAGCATAAGACACTTGAGAGTATAGGGGCGCCTGGGTGGCTTAGTCGGTTAAGCGTCCGACTTTCGCTTAGGTCATGATCTCGCGGTTCGTGGGTTCGAGCCCCACGTCGGGCTCTGTGCTGACTGCCAGCTCAGAGTCTGGGGCCTGTTTCAGTCTGTGACCCTCTCTCTCTGACCCTCCCCTTCTCACGCTGTCTCTCTCTCTCTCCTAGAAAAAAAAACATTAAAAAATTTTAAAAAAATAAATAGCCCTGTATATTATCCTCTGTGTGTTTCTAGAAAAGTTGGGTTTATTCTTACCATACGATCTCTATCCTCACCATGTCCACTGCCTGTTATTTTCTCCTGGCTCCTTCCCAGCCTTCATGTGGTTTACATGGTCCCACCTCAGGANTAAAAAAAAAAAAGACACTTGAGAGTATAAACATTAAGCAACCTATCTGAAATCACATACCTACCAAGTGACAGAACAAGAATTTTAACTCTGATTCCAGACTGTGCTAATAACTGCAAGGGGACAGTAAGGAATTAGGGGAGAAGGAAAACTCACAGTATAAAATTCAAGCTATTTTAACTAAGCAAAGAGTAGGAAATCCCAACTGCATCAAATCATAGATTCTTTTTTCTTTAATGTTTATTTTTGAGAGAGACAGCAAGAGACTGGAGAAGGGGCAAATTGAGGGAGACAAAGAATCCAAAGCAGGCTCCAGGCTTTGAGATGTCAACACAGAGCCTATGAGGGGTTTGAACCCACTAACTGTAAGATCAGGATCTGCGCCAAAGTCGGACACTCAACCCACTGAGCCACCCAGACGCCCCTCAAATCCCAGATTCTTAACCTTCCTATTGAAGGCATCCCCAAGTCCCACAAACCTATATAAATTTGGCTTGTCTACACCCTTAAAACTCTCCCTAAAAATAAAGGAGGATTTCGACTTTTCAAGTATCCATATCAGAGCATTTCTACTCAAATCTTCAAATTCAACAAATATTCTAGAAGTTAAACTCTAACATGAAGGAAAAGAAACATCTTCTCAAACATTTCAAAGGACATTCTGTTATATGGGTTTTATGAAGTTACTTTCACAGGTTTTCATAAATTATGCTGAACATGACACTTAAGAGTCACAACTACAAATATACTATAAAATTGTCAGAAGCAAAGAGTTGCCAAACTTTCTCCTCTAAATCCATGGAGACCAGATTCATTCAAGAGTATCATGGAGCAGCTACTGCATGGCTCAGTCTGTTGAGTGTCCAACTTCAGCTCGGGTCATGATCTCACAGTTTGTGAGTTCGAGCTCCACATCAGGCTCGCTGCTGTCAACCCAGAGCCTGCTTCAGATCATCTGTCCCCTTCTCCCTCTGTTCTTCCCCAACTTGTGCTCTGTGTCTCAAAAATAAATAAAAAGCATTAAAATATATTTTTTACCAAAATTTATTTATTTATTTATTTATTTATTTATTTATTTATCACAGAGCACTAAAAGGTATCAGTGATTATACTACAGTTCTACCAGCTCTTTCAAAAATGTATAAAGTGAGCAAATCCAAGTGAAGACAGTTACTTTCACTGCGGACCAAGATCATAAGATCTTGACACAAGAAACAGCTGTTTTCATACCTTAAAAATGGCACGCCAATGAGGGGAAAGAATGGAGCAAAAAGAAAAGAGCCTCCATCAACACCAAAAATAGGCCCCAGCCAAAGCTATCTTTTAAAAGAAAAAAAAAAAACTCACTAACAACCCAGTCTAGTTTCAATCCATCTTCAAAGCAGTTTGGAACATTTACTGAGTATGGAATTTATAACATTTGTTACAAACTATACTCTCACTTACTAGTTATGTGACACTGGGCAAAGCTTTTACTTCTGAGGTGATGGTCTCTTCTTAAAACCAAGGATCATGATAATACAACACAGCTTGTCGGGAAGATTAAGTAAGAATGGGGCCAGTGTATCTGTAGGGTGATATCCCATACCTATTTTTAAAAGCCTGGGGCAAGGCAAGAAATATTCTATGCCACTTCTTTTCTCATAAACAAAATCCTTTGGCAAATAAGAGTACTCTACATGACAAATCTATAGCAAAATTCTCATATACACACATACACACTCACACACACTCAATCCAGAAGTCTATAAATATAATTGCAGTGGTAGTTTCTAGGGATTTAAACTAGGGGCTGGAGTCAGAGGTTCACAGATGGAAAAAACCTTCTTTCCTAACATATACATGGGACTTAAATTAGGAATTTACATTCTCAAAAAAGTTAACATAATAAAGCAAAGATCTATGTCCAAAATGGAAATTGTACTGTTAAAAAAACATATATAGTTAAAACTAGATATTTACAAAATACATTGCAGTAACATTTCTCAACTTTCTTAAGCCATGATATAAATTTCAACAGTCATGCACAAAACATTCAGTGAGTTACCCAGATCACAGCCTACATAGAGATAAAATCAGAGCTATGTACAATTCTGGACTTACAAGGTTTAAGCCTTTCCTTTTTCCTCCTACTTAAAAAAAAAGTTGTTTCCTTTCACTGGACACCTTTTAACAGGATAAGGAATATAAGTGTTCAAAAACAGTGATGAAATGTTATTTATATAAAGAACTTAGCACAGAGTCCAGCATTGCCAGGCAAATCTCCTTAATCTTTATAATTGTTAATAATTAGTAGAGGAGAGAGCTATTATAGAGTATTTAGCATGATATAGTTGAAGCTAGTACTTTTGGGAAAATCAGTCTGATAAGTTTTCATCTCTATTTTGTGAGTTTACATTTTTTTCCCTATTGGGATTAATAGTTTGGTAGATGTATACCTGTGCATAATAATGTAGTTTACCAACTATGACCCATGATTCCAACATTCTTGCAACCACTGAAGCTGGATATTATGAACTCTGTATAATGAAAGGAAAACAATGACTCAGGTATAGTAATCTGCCCATATTCACACTATGCTAGTAGTAACAGAGTCAGGACTTGACATATGTTGGCTGACTTTCAGGTACAGAGCACTTAAAATAAAAACCACTGTGCCCTAGTTGGCTAAGCTGGAAAGAGTGAGAGCACTCAAAGAGAAGCCAAACAGTGAATACCAAATAACTGTGGTCAACTTAGTCAAAGCCCAGAGAAATCTTTCCCCCGAGTTTACAGTGATACAGGTAACACATGGTCAGACTGTAGGAAAATGACTGTTGAACAGCTAGAAACTTGGAAGACAGCATTTTGCTGGGTCTGTCCTTTGTCTTCACTTGTGAGACTGTAATCCATGGCGTATGATTAGAGTTAAGAAGTGTGTTAAGTGCTTTGTAACTAATAATAAAATTCTGAAGTTAGCAAGTTAACCGAGTTTCTTTTAACAGTACTTTTGTTCTTAAAATAGTAAATAAAAGTGATTCATATGATACTGTACTCACTCATAATTGTAAAAAGAACATACACATTTTAAATTGTGATGAATACTAGTCAATTTCTAGCAAAAAAAAAAAGCCTACAATACTTTACATTCCCAAGAACAAGACAATTTTCCTATACACTTGCCTACACTGAGTATTACTGCTAGTTTTTAAATTGTTGGTAATTCCAATGGATAGAAAAATGACATCTCATCACTGTTTTTGAATAGTAATATTCCTTATCCTGTTAAAAGGTTTCCAACAAAAGGAGACAAAATAATACATTATATTTTACAAGCACATTCACAGTTATTATATTCAAATCACTTTTGACATAATGACACAACTCAGCCAAAATTTCAGACAAGAGGCTAACAAAAAAGAATAGAAATGGGTAAGTGTGGATATGCTGCACAAAACCTGGTAATGCTGGACCTTTGGCTGCTTCTATCTCATCTCCCCTCTCCAGGCACCTGTTACCATTAGCTATCTGTGTCACCTTATGCCACAACTCCATTAGGCCTCAGTTTTATCTTTAGGCCCTAGTTTTTAATCTATCAATGGGTTAAAATAGATCATTCTTAACTAGAACTCTAGGATCTTAAAAACTGTCCAAATTAAATTTATGGATTTTAAGTCAAAATTTCCTCTAGAAAATTATATTCATAAATACTTCTGAATCCACAAAAGAAAATACATTTTACAGAAACAAAGTATAACATATTAGAACAGCAAATTAAGTTACCTCCTAGGATAATTGATCCAATGAGATTTTTGAAACATTCAAAATCCTAGTTTAGCACCTAAACATTTAAGTTTTCAGTACCATCTTTAATGCTGTTCAATTCACCTAACCAAGGTGGTAATATCTGGAAAAGACTTGGGTCACAGAAAAATCCTTTCCCAAAACAGATTTGATCTTAAATATCACGATATGGAATGAAAAGGGAAATAAATAGAATCTTACTTATAGCTTCACAGTCAATGCTTGTGTTTTAACAGTAAATCACTGGACTCCCTGACATAGTTAGCTACAAATGTGAAGAGTAGAATTTTTACAAAGTCCATATGGTATATGACAAACTCACTGTCGCCGGTTAGATATAAAGGTGATTTCATAACTCTTCCACTTTTATTTTTCAAATCAAGATCTGGGTTACAGAACAAAAACTCTTCACTTTTTACAAATAATTTTCAAAATTTGATGGGTCAATTAAAATTCTACTAATTCATCACCACCCACATTTACAAAAGCAATACCTTTATGCTGATTTCTGACAGAAGTCAACAGATTCTGGTTCATTATAAACTTACCAGACATTTAGCAAATTCTTTGTTTTCTGAAAGGAATCCATAACCTGGATGTACCTTAGAAATGAAAACAAAATACACTTTCAATTTTACAAAAAATTTCACAAAACCTTTATAAGCAACATAGGGAGTGCATTATTGCACTTATAGCCCAAGGATCTTGAGTAAGGTTACTTCTATATTGGCAGCTCCAACTCACATTCCTGGGTACAGACACAAATTCCAAGAAACTGCCTATGCAATCTTCACTTGCAACACACTACCTCTGTCCTAACCACAATCAGGACCATTGCCCTACACACCTGCCTATGCATCTACATCTGACTATGCTATTCAACACCACCCAAACTCTCCCTACTTCTTCTGAGGCTGCCTTTGGCCACAGGTGTGGAGAAACTTCTAATGGCTGGTGCGTCGAAGAACAAGGTTAAATGAAACCATTTACAAAACAGATGAAAAACTCCTAATTCCCCTTTCTTTACAATCCCAGGAACTACTGCTTTGGAAAACCCTGGGTAAGGCAACTAATGCATTTTATTCCTGATAACATGAATATACTCAACCACTACCCAATGAACAGTTTCTATCAAATCTAGCTAAAATCAAAGTCTGGTTTTACTTTTTCTTTGTACTCTGAAATTTTTTATGCTAACGTGTACTCTACTCTCTCTCCTTGGCCCAGCCCATTTAACCATTCACATCCACTATATGCAATCCTCTCTTATAAGCCACATTGCTACAATTTAAGTTCTACAGTCCTGTCATACCAAACAAATTTAGCCACTCTATCACTGGTCAGTATTGAACGTATTTCCAAGAAAACAAGCCTACTAGAAGGAAAGTCAAATTTTGGGAGGAGCCAATATCATAATCTAAAAGTAGCTACATATCTGACATTTTAAAATGCTTTATGAACATGGTACAAAATTGAAACAACTGCATCACAGGAAAAGTTTCACTCCATCAACTGCATTTTATAGAAACATTTAATGAAAGATTGCATCCTGACAAGCTGTTGTTAAAAGGTAAGAGCTTTATCTTCATTACCAATGATAATAAACTGTAAACATCTATAATATGGGTTCATGAATTTAGTTTTTTATTTAAACATGTATCTTACTAAAACATTCCTTTCAGAAGACATGTGAGCACTAATTGAAGCACTCCAGGCTAATTGCTGGTGTTGGCTGTTTCCATCCAATTTCAGAGATCACTCTGAGTAGTTTGCAACATTATATATAATTAGTTCTCTGATATAAAACACATACACCTCACCAACAACAAAACACTATTTCTAATGTCAGAAGCCAGTTTTTTCCCTGGATGCCATCCCATTCAAAAAGAATTGGACATGGAAAGTATTATTTATTTCTCCATGCAAGTATACTCCACTGACATTATCCAACTGAAATAATTACCAACTGCATAGTTTTTATTTCTGGAAGTGTAACCAGGTGTACTAATGTTAAAATGATTAAAAGAGAATTTAAACAAGAATCTTTTGGATCCTACTTAGAATACAGATTTTTTTTCTTAATCTTATTAGACTGAAAGGGTTAATACTCAAAACTAATTGAGATTTCTTTTTTTTCCACCCTAGCAAATTTGGAAATGAACTGAAACTGCTCCCTGGTGTGAAAGCTGAATCCAACAGCCACCTGCAGGATCAGCGACCAACACTGCCAGATGCTACAAAGCCTTTGATTTCCAGTAGCGAATTCGGCCACATTTAACTCGTATGACATGAACTAACTGCAACAGCATTTTCAATCATTCTTTCTTTTTTTTTTTTCTGAAAACCAGCTCTAGATTTCTGCTCACTATATATGAAACAGCTGCAGTAGATACATTCATTCTGACTCACAGCTTGGGCCCTGGTTTTCTTAATGGCTTCCATGATGGCATCCATGTTGAGGTAGCTTTTACTGGTGGGAGCTGGGCCAACACAGACAGCCTCGTCCGCCATTTTCACGTGAACCTGAAGAGATAAATCTCCGCGTTAACAGATGCTCCCAGCAAAAAGAACTCCCATCACCTGCAAATATACACAAAATTCCAAAACTGACTTTCTCACATATCTTTTCAAAAGTGTACTAAAAAAAGAAAAATGGAACAAAGAAGCTCAGGAAGTATATTAATCATGACATTCATTTATTACAAGCCTAATCACTGTCTAACCAGATAACTTCCATAGTATTCCCTACCAATTTGATTAAATAAAACCCCTTCAAACAACTCTGGCCCCTTATTTGGTTCATCAATACACAAATCTTATATCAAAAACTACTGTGTTACATGCAGCCAGAGTAGCCCAGTATCTTCCTAATAAGCACTCACACTCAGTTCTAAGCAAGCTCCCCAGGAAGTGGGGATAATTAAAGGGACTAAATGAAGGGATATAGTGAGTGTCCCTGCACAGTAGGAGGTCAGCACCACGCACAAATTAAAGTTCACAACTAAAGAGTTCCATATCACTACACATAAGCCACAGATTCTTGACAATCATTTAAATACCCTCACATTTGATCATCATCCATTTTACCTTTACTCCTAGGAGAACTGAAGTGTGTATTAAGTTCTAAGTCTACTCAAAACTTAGAAATATATGCTCCATTTTTAAGACTATTTTAACATTTTAAATCTATTTTTGTTTAATTAAGGGTAGAAATTCACTACTGAAAAGAGAAACTTATTTATTCTTTAAAAATCTATTCTTTTAAAATGATAATGGGATTCATGTATCTTTGAAATGGATTTCCCTAACAGTCTTCCAGTTTAAGGAACTTCTGATCAGTTTAAATTTATTTTACAAAGCAGACATAAAAACTAGAGCACCTGGACATTTATGAGCCCACCCCTCAAAAGTCTAAGATAGAAAATACTTTTCAGGATTGCTATGTTATATTCTTTAGCCGTGAAGTAGTTTTTAAGAAGCACTTTGGTTTTTGTTTTATTTAAGAGAACAAGCAAGCATGCCTGAGCAAGAGAGCGGGGTAGAAGAGGGGTGGGGAGAGAGAGACAGAATCTTACAAAGGGTCTATGCTCAGCACAGAGCCCAACACAAGGCTCAGTCTCCTGAATCATGAGATCATGACCTGAGCCAAAATCAAGAGTCGCACCTTTAACTGACTGAGCCACCCAGGCACCCCAATTTTAAAAACTTTTGAAACTTGGGGCACCTGGCTGGCTCAGTCTGGTAGGTATCCGACTTCGGCTCAGGTCATGATCTTGCAGTTGATAGGTTGGAGCCCCACATCAGGCTCTGTGCAGGCAGAGCAGAGAGCCTGCATGGGATTCTCTCTCTTCCTCTCCCTCTGCCCCTCCCCCACTTGTGTTCTCTGTCCAAATAAACTTAAAAAACTTTTGAAACTCAATTTCATCATCACTGTTGTACTAAATGCCTGATGTGACTTTACTGGGTTGCTAACACAAAACCAACTACATTCAAGCCACATAATAAGAGCAACTTCTTACTGCCTGTGATGACTAGGTGGATTTATGTTTCAAGACCATCAGTATCTTGAAAAACATAAATTCCTTTTTATATACTTCAATAATATGTAACAGTCATGGAAGAGTTTAAACAGAACTAATCAATTAACTAGGATGCTGAAGGTTACAAGTTTCAAAGACAAAAATAAGAGATTGTAAGTATAAAGTAAAGCAGTCTTCAGAAACTTTTCCAATAGAAGGATTTTAAAGACTATTAATTTCCTCAAGCAATTAGTTTTATATTTTCAATGTGTTTATTTAAATAGGAGAAAAGTACATGAACTGGCCTTTTATTTTCCAAATAATAATACAGCAGAACAAAGTGTGGTTTTTAACTTACAGAGCTGAAAAAAAATCATCTTCCTCGTTGAGTGGTTTTTTTTAATGACTTTAAAGACTTGGATACAGTTAGGTTAAAAATTGGGTCTGAATTTCAAAACTGAATTAGCGGAAATTTTCATGTTAGTCCATTAGGTGCCTAAGATATGCTTAGAAAAGAGACTCTGCTTGCTCAAAAACACTGCATCTTGGTGTTAAGAAGTACACTAAACCAGATCTGAATGAAAGCTTTTAAATACCTTCTAAACTAATTAATACAGGCCTGAGAAAGACAGAGAAGACAAGCAGCTTTGAAGACGTTCCATCATATTGCAGGGTTTCCTGAAACCTATCCTCAAGAAGATCTGCAGTCAAGTGGGCACTCTCAATGACGTCCACGAATACTTGAGTTTTCTCTGGCATATCATCCAATGGGAACATGACACAAGGTGGGACAAGGCCAGGATGACAGAATGTAGATTAGATGTGCCCCTTGCCAAGAAGGGCAAGGTTTCATACAATCTATCAACACTTCAGTACCCACCAAATCCAACCCAGTTCTTTAACGTTACCAACAAGCAAATGTCACCCTTCAAGACTGAAAAGGTAGGGGCACCTGGGTGGCTCAGTCACTTAAGCATCCAACTCTTAATTTCAACTTGGGTCATGATCTCACAGCTTGTGAGTTTGAACCCACATCGGGCTCCACCCTCACAGTGTAGAGCCTGCTTGGGATTTTCTCTCTCCTTCGGTCTCTGCCCTTCCCCTGTTCTCTCGCTCTCAAAATTAGTAAACTCTTTAAAAAAAAAAAAAAAAAAGACTGAAAAGGTAATGAAAAGAATGCCAACTGCATCAATCTTAATTTGAGGAACCAGGGAAAAAACCATTTTTTAAATATTTTATTTAAGTACTCTCTACACCTAACATGGGGCTCACACACAACCCCAAGACCAAAAGTCACACACTCCACTGACTGAGCCAGACAGGTGCCCCTCCCCCCAAAATTTTTTTTTTAAAAAACCAGATAAAATCCTATTTCTTATGTGGAGGGGGGAGCCTTTCTCTCTATTCTATACAATGTATCCGAAGACATACAAATGTCAACAGACTAGCATTCTGGCACATCTTTCTAGAAAGGCAATCCATCCCTAGAAAATAATGAATGAGAATGATTTTTTTTAAGTCAGTAAATATTATATTTGCTTTGGTTCCATTTTGTAAAACTACATCTGTAACACCATGACACTTTATTCATGATTATTTTGGGATGGCAGAATTAGTGACTTTACTATTTTTCTTCTGTCATAACTTTTATAATTTGCAAAGTGGCAAAGCCAAAAATTAAAAATTCTAGGGAAAAGAGAATAGGTTTTTACTAGCTGCAAAACTCTCAATTTCCTAAAATCCTATTTTCTTATCAGTAAAGGGAACTGTCTCAGAATCAATCATGGAACCAAAGTATCTGTTGAGTCATTTGGCAGGGATGCATTTCTGAGAATACAGTCAAAAGCAAAGGAATGAAAAGAAACAGGACTAGAACCATATTATCTTACTTTGACTCCTGGAAGAAGCATCCGGGAGAGATGGGAAGGATGGAAAAGGGGGAAGGAGACATCAAGTATGAAAACAAAAGCTTGATAAGAGCAATTATCAATGTACTATGACCACAATGAAAAGGACTGTGGAATGGGGGGGGGGGGGACAGAGTTAAGTACCATTGGTTGTAAAGGGTGGGAGAAACAAAGCAATAGCTGAGAAAAGGTTTGAAGTGTTTTGTCAATTTTTGAGCTTAGGAAATACTTGAACAAATGTCCTTAAGAAGGTACTCTCTGGAAAGTAAGGAGCTTAAAAACACTTTAGAGATGAAATAATTCATAGTAAAGGGTTTTTGACAAGCAAGTGTCAGAGCTAGGAGGTAAGGGGAAGCAGGAGACAGAGAGAAGATAGAGCTCATCACACACACACACCAATATAAGACAGGATTGAAAAAGAAAAAAAGAAGGAAAAGAAGACAGGAAAGACAAACAGGAGGGGCAGAAGGACAAACAGCTTGTTGTGCAGCCCAAGACAAGCCCACAAGCACCAATCCCCCAATCTCTGTGCTGCCTGGAAGCTGTTCTCCACAGACATTCTCGAGTTACTAGCACAGAGAATGCAGCAGGGATAAGATCAGAAATATTTCTTTCCTTCTAACTAGCAGGGAAATGTCAAGAATGGTATAAATACTGGTAAATGTATAGATTTGTTGGCAGAAATTAAAGGCTCTGACCTTTGGCAGTTCCTATTGAGCGTGTAAAGCAAGAGACAAGATCACCTTCTGACAAAAGTAGCAGAGGAGTCACTGGTGGTTTAAGAGGAACATAAAAGGGAGTGCCTGGGTGTCTCAGGTGATTAAGCATTGGACTTTTGCTCAGGTCATGGTCTCACAGTTCCTGAGTTCGAGCCCCACAACAGTGTCTCTGCTGACAATGCACAGCCTGCTTCAAACCCTCTCTCCCAGCCTCTTTCTGCTCCTCCCCCACTTGCACGAGCACTTTCTCGCTCTCAAAAATAAATATTAAAAAAAAAAGAATATAAAAGGCTGGAAATGGTCATTGGGAGCATTGAAAAGCAAACTGACAAGAGAAATCTAATAAGACAGGATGGGTGGCTCAGTCAGTTAAACGATGGACTTCAGCTCAGGTCATGATCTCACAGTTTTTGAGTTCAAGCCCCACATCAGGCTCTCTGCTGTCAGTGCAGAGCCCACTTTGGCTCCTCTGTCTCCTCTCTCTCTGCCCATCCCCCACATTAGCTCTCTCACTCTCTCTTGCTCTCAAAAGTAAACAGAAGAGGGGGAGGGGGGAGGAGGAGACTATTGATCATGGGGTCATGAGTTTGAGCCCCAGGTTGGGGGGGGAGGGGGGAAGGGGGGAGGGGGGGAGGGAGGGAGGGAGGAAGGGAGGGAGGGAGGAAGGAAGGAAGGAATATGATCTAGCAATTCCACTTCTGGATATGTATCCAAAAAGAAAAAAGAAGTGAAAACAGGATCTCAAAGAGCTATTAGCACTCCCAGGTTCACTGCAGCACTACCCGCAATAGCTAAAATCCATTTAGAAACATATCAATTTACAACTAAATGGATAAAGAAAGTATGATATACATTTAGAATGAAATACTATTCACTTTCTTTAAAAATGGAAATTCTGGGGGCACGTGGATGGCTCAGTTGGTTGAGCATCCAACTTCGGCTCAGGTCATGATCTCACATCCGTGGGTTTGAGTCCTGCATGGGCTCTGTGCTGACAGCTCAGTTCCTGGAGCCTGCTTTGAATTCTGTGTCTCCCTGTCTCTGCCCCTCCCTTTGCTTGTGCTCTGTCTCTCTCAAAAAATAAAACATTAAAAAAATTTTTTTTAAGAATGGAAATTCTGCAATGTGACCACATGGATGAACTTGAGGACATTATACTAAGTGAAATAAGCCAAATACAGACAATACTGCATGATTTCAGAAGACATTTAAAACAGTCAAATTCATAAACTCAAGGACCGCTGAATGGTGGTTACCAGATGCAAAAGGAGGAAGAAATGGGGCATTATCAACAGGCCTCATTCCAGTTATACATAGGATGAATAAACAGAGATGCATGTACAACAATGTAACTACTGTCAACAATAATGTATTTTATACTTACAATCTGTTAAGAAGCCAGATCTCATGTTGAGTGTTCTTACCACAAAATTAAAAACAAAAGAAGAATGAATAAATTTCGGCCAATTCGGTCATACACAACTCTTAGGTTCTTACTGAAGAGGATGGTAGACACAAAAGTGTTGAACAGAAAGAGCTACTCCTTTAACCCATCTTGCTAAAAAGTTTATAATTAAAGCAACTCTCAGTCCAAAGTCTGTAACAAATACATTTGTTAAGCAAACATTTCTCAGCAAGACAGCATATAACCTGTTCCACATGTTGAATAAAATCCTAATTCTTGTCTGATTACCATCTTGCATGAAAGGGTCACCAAAGGATGCATAATAAAACTCCAAAGGCAAGATTTTCCTATCTTTACAGTTGCTATAAGACAATCAGAAATCCTTCTCTCTTATGGTGGGATACCAAAGATACGAAATTCAAGTACAGGACAGAATCCCTAAAGGTAAATGCCCTACTAGATTCTTATATCTTGCCCATGTAAGGGTGAAAAGTCTCTGAATATTTCAGCCAATCCAAATATCTTAAATAGCATTAATTTCAGTAATAAGCATCCATTTCTAACGTCCATACCGCTATATATTAAACCTCTAACGTCACCAATGAAAACCCATTTACTTAAAAATTCAGTCTTGGGGCACCATGAAACCGCAAGAGCTAACTCATTAGCTTGCAAGGAGAGTAAAACCTCACAGTAAAAGTTAGCGTAAAGCACAGTTCTTGACAGGCCCGTGCCCCTCAGCTGTGACACAACCCACTTCATTTGCCACCACAGCACAGAAGGATCACACCCTGTCATGGGGCTTGTGAGGTGATGATCAATGTTACCACGCTGACAGTATCTGCTGTGTTCAGAGGAGGAAATTCTCTTGCTCTGATGAGATGATGTCTACTTTTGTCGCTGATGGCACTGTGGCAGATGTATCCTTGCCACCTTCTAGGACATGGGTTACTGCCTAAGGTTTAACTATTTTAGGGGTTTTTTTCTCTGGGTTTGGTTTATGGGCAGGAGAGGAAGAATATGAATAAATTTCCTAACAAGGGATGGTAAAAACAAAAACAATGGATAGTGGTTGGTAACTTCCCATGCTGTAGGAAGACTCACCAAAGTGACCATTCAAACCTTCCTTTCTAAATTGCTTCTCTCTACTCTCAAGGGCAAAAGGCAAAGAACACGTCCCAGATTCCATTGCAATTAGTGTGCATACATGTGACCTCCGTTCCACCAATGAGGCACACTCAGATAAGTCAGAGTAATGTGAAGTGGTACCCCTGCAGGCAGACCTCATCTCATACCAGACACAGAAGTAAAGGAGTCAGTGCTTCTAGAACAGCTCTAGTACAACTTTTTAGGTCTATCCCAGAACATCACAATTGCCAAGAATGGTCAGTAGTGGAAGGAGGGACTGTTCTTGAACAGACTCATTTCACCTAACTGGACTATCTGTGTCTTCCGGCCCTCCTGGAGACTGCGTGAGCTACCTAAATGCAATAGAGCCAGGGTCAGCAAACTTCTTCTGTAAAGGGGCACACAGTAAATATTTTAGGTTTTATAGATCACAGACTCCATCAAATCCCTCAATTCTGCCTTTCTAGCACAAAAACAGCCCCATACAGTATAAAACCAAATGCTCCTGGCTGTGTTTCAATAAAGTTTTATTTCCAAAACCATGTGGTGGGCCAGATTTAACTCACAGGCCACTGTTCTCTACTCCCTCTCTCTGAAATGCTTTTTAGTCCAAATTAGGTCAGTCGAGATTCTCCAGGAATAAAGTGACATGATCAAACATGTTTACCTGAAAATAACACAGATGTGTGAATCGAGGAAAACCAACAGAGGACGGTGAGGTTTCCAGGGACAAGCAAGTGGGAAACCATGATCACCCCAGTCCCGAAGGGGCTCAAAGCAGGAAGAACACAAGAAGAGCTGGGGAGCATGGGGCCCTGATCATTCCTACAAAACGGTAAGAATGCAAGCACTGTCCGAACGGAGACAAGGCAAGGATGTGGAGGGAGATAAAAAGATCTGCTTGATTTCTTAAATAGCCGAACAAAAGCACAGTGCAAGGAAGCTCAAGTGATATACTCCACAGACGGCACTGTCCTGCAGACTGATCCATAAAAGAAATTTGAAAAATTGGAGTTCATCAAAATTTAAAACTTTTGCTCTTCTAAAGATACCATTAATCACAATGCAATACCAATTCCCACTGACTAGAATGACTATAATAAAAAAGATAATAACAAGTGTTGGCAAGAAAGAGGAGAAATTGAAACCCTCATACACTGCTAGTGGGAACGTAAAATGGTGCAGCTGTTTTGGAAAACAGTCTGGCAATACCTAAAAGTGTAAGTATAGTTACCAAATGGTCCAGCAATTCCAATCCCCAGTATATACACAGGAAAAATGATAATATATGTTCATACAAAGACATGTATACACATGTTCATAACAGCATTATTCATAATAATTAAAAACTGGAAGCAATCCAAATGTATATCAACTGGTAAATGAATGAAATGTGTTATACTCATACAGTAGACCAGTACTCGGCCAAAGCCAGAGGGGGAAGAACAAACCAATCAATGCAACAACATAAACGATCTCAAAAGCATTATGCTACATGAAAATCAGACAGACACAAAAAGTCAACAATTATAAAATTTCATTTAGTTAAAGTTTCCAGAGAATGCACAACCATACACAGAAAGCAGACCAGTGGCTCCCTCGATGGAGGTTGAACAAGGAAGGACTACAAATGGACACAAGGGATCCATTTGGGTGATGGCACATTCTAAAACTAGATAGTGGTGGGGCGCCTGGGTGGCTGTTAAGCACCAACTTCAGCTCGGGTCATGGATCTCATCACAGTCCATAAATCTAAGCCCCGCATGGGGCTCTGTGCTGACAGCTCAGAGCCTGAAGCCTTCTTTGAATTGTGTCTCCCTTTCTCTCTGCCCCTCCCTCACTCATGGGGGGGCGTGGGGGCGTGTGTGTGTGTGTGTGTGTAAAATAAACGTTTTTTAAAAATGTTTTAAACCGAATAGTGCTAAGGGTCACATAACTCAAAAATTTGCTGTAACTCAGGGCACCTGGATAGCTCGGTCGATTGAGCGTCCGACTTCAGCTCAGGTCATGATCTCATGGTTCATGAGTTTCAGCCCCAAATTGGGCTCTGTGCTGATGGCTTGGAGCCTGGAACCTGCTTCAGATTCTGTATGTCCCTCTCTCTCTGCCCTTCCCTGCTCATGCTGTCTCTCTCTCTCCCAAAAGTAAACATTAAAAAATTTTCTCAATTTAGTGTAACTCTTTGAACTGTACATTTAAAACGGGTAAATTTTAGGATATGCAAATTGTACCTGAACAACACTGTTAAATGAAAGTTGGGAAGTTTCATATTCATTTTTTGATCCACTATGCTGTGAACTCTGCTATGTGAGACACTTCTGGCCCACAGTACAGTGACTTAGACTACAAATGTTTGATTAATAATTGTAGCCAATAAAGAGATAGATAGAATTAACCTGACAAAGACGCCTCTGGAGACAGAAGGCACTTGAGAAGGCACTCCTGCAGCAAACGGAGGGCATCAGATGCACAGAGCCCTGAGAGACCACAGGATGGCAAGGGAGAAGAAAGCCATTGAAACACAGGGACAGTCATCAGTGCTACATGCCACAGACGCACTGACTAAGATGGAGATTCAGAGTAGTAGCTACTGGATCTAACAAATCAAATGTCTGGCATTACAGGGACCAACTTACTAGAATAACAAATAGAAGCCAGGCTTCCATAGGTTGAAGAACAAATGCAAAGCAAGAAAGAAAAACAGGTGGGGCGCCTGGGTGGCTCAGTTTGTTAAAGCAACAAGTCATGATCTCCCAGTTTCTGGAGCTCGAGCCCAGCATTGGGCTCTGCACGGAGATTGGGATTCTCTTTCTCCCCTTCTCCTCTGTCCCTCTCTTACTGCCTCTGTCTCTTTCAAAATAAATAAATAAACTTAAATGGGTTTTTTAAAAAAAGAGGGGCGCCTGGGTGGCTTAGTCGGTTAAGCGTCCGACTTTCGCTTAGGTCATGATCTCGCGGTTCGTGGGTTCGAGCCCCGCGTCGGGCTCTGTGCTGACTGCCAGCTCAGAGCCTGGAGCCTGTTTCAGTCTGTGACTCCCTCTCTCTCTGACCCTCCCCTGCTCACGCTGTCTCTCTCTCCTAGAAATAAAAATTTAAAAAAAAAAAAAAAAAAAAAAAAAAAGAAAAAAACCAGGAGACTTGTCTTTCATGTGGCTTAAATGTAATGCTTGGGAACACAAGGATAATTTACTTTTCCCTGTAACTACTCGGAAAGTTTGGTACACACACAATGTAGTCAATACAACTTTCTGATTACAGTCTGATACTACTTTTCAAAAAGATATGACCACAGAGAAACAGATGGCAGATGTGTGCATGTGTACCTCACAAACCTAACTAGAAGTCCCTAAGATGGGAACAAAACCTCTATCAGCAGCCAAACATATGGTCATAAAGACAAAAGACAACCCAGAAAGAGATCCTATAAAATTTATAGAGATTCGATCACAAAGTTCTGGAAACAGATGGTTGTGATGGTGGCACAACACTGTGAATGTACTGAATTATACAACTAAAAGTTAATAAGGTATTAAATTGTACTCTGTGTGTGTGTGTGTGTGTGTGTGTGTGTGTGTAACAATGAAAAAAACTATGTAGGGGCATCTGACTGGCTCAGTGGAGTGGGCTGCTCTTGATCTCAGGTTTGTGGGTTCAAGCCCCACACTGAATGTAGAGATACTTGAATATAAAAAAAAAAAAAAAGATAAAGATTCGATCACAATTTCCAGCCTTCCACTGACAAGCAATGATGAAAGAATACACTTGTAAAACTTAGTTATATAATAGAAAATGTAAATATTATCACCTAAGAAAAACTGTACCAAGGGAGGAAACAAAGAGAAGAGACAAGAAAATATCAATATTGAAAGCATGAGCTCAGCTCTGACTGTGATCATTCTCTGCTTGCTAAACAAAAGCTATCCCACATGCATTCAGGATTCTAACGATGAAGATAAACCTACATATGTCATAGTTCTGAATACAAATTTCTGAAACATGGCAGAGTGAAATTTGAGGGATACGATTAAGAAGTAACTTCCATTTGTAATCAGCGTGGTTTTAAAAAGTATTTCCAAAGCATACGAGTAGCTACACATCAGTGCTAATAATTTAAAATACAGAGAGCCAACAAAGTCATGAGACCTCAAAAAACTACTGGAGCCCTGGGGCGCCTGGGTGGCTTAATCGGTTAAGCGTCCAACTTTCGCTTAGGTCATGATCTCGCGGTTCGTGGGTTCAAGCCCCGCATCGGGCTCTGTGCTGACAGCCAGCTCAGAGCCTGGAGCCTGTTTCAGTCTGTGACTCCCTCTCTCTCTGACCCTCCCCTGCTCACGCTGTCTCTCTCTCTCTCTCTCTCCTAGAAATAAATAAAACATTAAAAAAAAAAAAAAAACTACTGGAGCCCCATCATTGCCACCATTGTTCAATATGTGCCACCAACTGATGACACTATGCATAAAAATACATCATCTAGAGGTTCTTAAATTTGGGTTTTTTTTACATTTTTTAATGTTTATTTTTAAGAGAGAGAGCGTTGTGTGCACAGGAGGGGCAGAGAGAGAGGGACACAGAATCCAAAGCAGGCTGCAGGCTCTAAGCTGTCAGCACAGGGCCCGAACCCACAAACCGTGACATCATGACCTGAGCCAAAGTCAGACACTCAACTGACTAAGCCACCCAAGCACCCCAAATTTTTGTTTTCCTCACCCGAGGAATGTAAAAATACACTACTTTGATTTTTTTTAATGTTTATTTATTTTGAGAGAGAGCACAAGCAGGAGAGGGAGGGAGAGAATCCCAAGTAGGCTCACGCTGTCAATGCAGAGCCCAACATGGGGCTGATCTCATGAACAGTGAGATCAAGATCTGAGCCACAATCAAGAATTAGAAGCTTAACCACCCAGGCACCCTAACTACTACTGTGGTTTTGAAAACAAAGAGTTCAAGCAATAAAAATAACCACTACTCCCCACAACCTTAAAGAACTCCCACTTTCTACCTGCAATTGCCGGGGCACCTGGGTGGCTTAGTCGGTTAAGCATCCGACTTCGGCTCAAGTCATAATCTTGTGGTTCATGGGTTTGAGCCCCAAGTCAGGTTCTGTGCTAACAGCTCAGAGCCTGAAGCCTGTTTCAGATTCTGTGTCTCCCTCTCTCTCTGCCCCTCCCCCACTCGTGCTCTGTCCCTCTCTGTCTCAAAAATAAATAACTCTATTAAAAAAAAAAAGCAATTGCCAATAGTTTACATGTGTCCTTCCAGTCTTACCTAAACATGTTCATATGTACATGAAAATGCATCGTTTTCTCATGTGCTTAAGATTTTCTTCCCATAAACTGTATCATGCTATAGGTTATTCTTGCAACTAGCTTAACTGCTCCACAATATCCTAGGAACCTGGGTAAGCCACAACTTATCTAACCCTTCTTCCAATAATGGATTCTGTTTCCAACTTGCAGATATTATAAACTGCAATAGGCGTTCCCTTAACAAATCAATCTGTATCCATGTGTATATTTCTGTAAACAAAATATCTGAAAGATTAAATGCTACAAACTACACACTTAAAAGCTTACATCAGTTAACATGCCTACTGGAGATGAATTTCCCAGTACCACCACTGAATAACTGACCTTTCTGATTTTAATTAACTAATGGAGAAAAATAATGATTCTTCAGTTTTTTAAATCGGCATTCCCTAATTATCAGTGACTTTTGGCATATTTTCCCACTCATGAGCTATTTGTATTTCTCCTTTTGACCATTAACCATTTTTTAAATTTAATAGGAGAGAGAGCCTATAAAGAAGCAAAAGTATATTTTATTTTTACAGATTTTTTTTACATTTATTTATTTTGAGAGAGAGAGAGAACATGAACAAGCAGGGAAGGACTGAGAGAGGAGAGAGAGAATCCCAAGCAGTCTCTGCACTGTCAGCACAGACCTGAAGCAGGGCTCGATCTCACCAACTGTGAGCTGAAATCAAGAGTAGAACACTTAACCAACTGAGCCACCCAGGCATCCCACTGGCTTCTTTTTTTTTTTTAATTATACATAATACCTAAATGTCATTCTTTTTCAATATAAAGCTAACCACTCCACTAACCATACCTCTGTCTGCATTATGTTTTTTCTCTCCAATAATCACTTCTCAGGTGAGTATGCATTCTTAGACCTTTGTCTATGCCAGGGAAAATGAGAAACAATCCTGTCTTGCAGGACACAGTAGACAATGTCTAGAAGCAGTCTTGTCCAACCTGTGGATTGGAGGGGGCCATCTAGGTGGCTCAGTTGGCTGAGTGTCTGACTCTTGGTTTTGGCTCAGGTCATGATCTCACAGTTCGTGGGTTCAAGCCCTGCATCAGGCTCTGCACTGACAGTGCACTGACAGTGCAGAGCCTGCTTGGGATTCTCTCCCCCTCTCTCCCTCTGCCCCTCCCCTACTCTCTCAAAATAAATCAACTTAAAACAAAACAACTGTGGGTTGGAGGGATGCTACTGGTATCTAATGGGTAAAGGCCAAGGATTCAAAATACCCTACAACACATGACAGCCAAAATGTCAATAGTGCCACTGCTGAGCACCCTTGGTTTCTGCTTTTATGTCATGTATGTAAGTATAAAACTATAAATCGTTCTATCATCAACAGTATTATTCTAGTGCCATTTTACAAGTTCTTTTTTGATCTCTAATGCGTCTTACAGATGTTCTGTCCATAGGCAGACATCTATCTCGTTCTTTTTTTAACTCCTAAAGGATTCCAAGCTACGGTGCTACCAGTTTACCAGCCACTCCCTGGACACTCAGTATGGAGGAATCACCCAGCTGGATGATCAATATGGGATTTCCGAGCCAGACCTCCTGTCAGTTGTCCCAGGCTCCCCTCCTGTTCTGGACCTTTCTCTTCTGAAGCTGTTCCACCTTTGGCAGCCATTTTCTCCTGTATTAGACCAGGGTGTTCTAGAGAATGAGCACATCTGCCATCTCTCTTTCAGAAATTCCTCACCATTTTCAAGACCATACTTCCCACTGTCTTCTGCCAAAATTCTGGTTATTTTTCTTTTCTTTTCTTTTTTTTTTTAAGTGTTTCTCTCTCCGGAATTTGGGACAGGAAGATGAAGTCTGCTTTATCCCACCAGCCTAAATTAGAGGTCAGGACTCTCTAAAATTTTCTATTCCTTACCACAGGAAGTACAGCATGTGTATTTTTATTTTAACTTAAAAATCAAAAATTGTAAATATTATTTTCTAAACGAAACAGCTAAAACTTTTTAAGATGGTCATAAAAAAAAAATCGACAAACCCTTACTGAAAATCTAATCTGGCATTAAAATGGGTACGTGAAAATCATCCTGCAGTCCCTAAATCACCACAGGCACAATGCAAGCTAGCTTTTAGGTAACACATGTACCACTCCTCCCTTAGGGCAGCTTGATCATAGGTATCCTTTCTGGAGCAGCCCCTCTACCAGATATCAAGGCATTCCTAGGAGCCTCAAAGGCTGGCTTTCCAACCTCAGATTCCGTTCCCCAAATCGGCCCCAATTGCTGCTGGGTTCACAAAGGACACAAAAGTCCTTGACTTATATATAGTCTGTGACTGCTTGCTTTCTCATCAAGAGTTTTAGATTATTATTTAAAATAGCAAAGAGTCTACCATGTAAATGGTCCTCTCCTTAAATTTCTTGGCATTCTACACTGAGCTCCCTTACTTGAAGCAGCAATCATCAAAAGCAGTTAAGGAGCTCGAAAAGTTTTTGTCAACACTCATTCTCAGTGAGCAGGGAGAAGATATGTGAAGCCATCAAAAACATCTGGGAAATGTTTTTATTCTCTCCCTAAAAATAAATAATCTTTTTTTCTCACCATCTCCCAAACAAGGAAATTCTCCATAGGACAGGATGAGTACTCTGAATGAGTTCCAAGCCTAATAATTAACCTCAACAGTTTGTTAGAACTAAAGTGATTTTTGCCACTCACTGAATTTACCTGTGGTTCTATGACTGGGCCTACCTACCAGGAATGGAATAAAAGCTGAGAAGTGCCTCTTTGGGGATTTCGTCTAGAGACCATGAGAAACACAATCAGATAAAGAACCCAGGAATCCGGACTAAGGCAAATCTGGGGCTCCCATCTTCCACGGAACTGAAGCACCGGAGAAGATATACAATACGAGTCAAAAAGGAGGAAGAACACATAAATGTGTCAGAGGAGTTCAAGCCACCTGCTTGAAGCATGACCCGCCTCCCACGGTACTACCTCTCACAGGGATCCCAGCCCACTCTGCGAGGCCACGGCTGAACATTACCACATAAAAGCCCAAGTGTGCTTAATAACCTCAGTGAGCTTCCCAAATGCAACCAAAGTACCAGGGTATAGACTCTAGTCCATAGGAAGGCTCACTGCATCTCAGATTGCAGGATAAATTAGGTCCTTAATTTTGGAAATAGGTTTGTGGCAGGATGTATTATAGAAAGAAGTAAAGTGGTAACCAACCTGGCAGCAGCAATGGGCAAGGGAAAGATCAATGGATTAATAGGCACAAGCTACTGGTCTCTCATTTCAAAATCTAACTTTTTTCCAATCCAAATGTCTGGCTGGCTTAGGAAAGAATATCTCATGCAGCTTTCCACATGCCTCTTTTGTATGAAAGGATAAATAAACATATTCAAATCAAGATGAACATCTGGACAACACAAGGTAGAAAGATCTGTGGCAGCTGGCTCTAGGACAGAAAGAACAAGACAAAGGTTGCCCCTCCAAAAGAAAAACCATATGTAATAAAAAGATGAGGAAAAGGACTATTATTTCCAAAACTCAAAGTAATAAAATATTTTGCCCAAAAACATAAGCTCTTAATTCCATTTATGTCGTACTGGTCTCTGCTTTTCAGTCTCTCTTCTAATTCAACTATTTTATGTTCCACTCACCATATCCTTTTACCATTAAATAAACCCTGAACACATCCCTCTCCCTTCCCTGACTCATTCATCGTTTCTTATCAGTTCTCTGCTACAACCGAGTATAAGGAGATGGACATCGGCCACCACCACCCCCCACCATTCTTCCAGGAGTTCTCTCTAGTACAAAAGACAGACTTCTACACAAACTGCAATCAGAAGTCATTAATCAGCGTGCCCGAGTGGCTCAGTTGGTTAAGCGTCTGACTTCAGCTCAGGACATGACCTCGAGATTTTGGAGTTCGAGCCCGCACCAGGCTCTGTGCTGATGGCTCAGAGCCTGGAGCCTGTTTCTGGTTCTGTGTCTCCCTCTCTCTCTGCCCCTCCCCAGATCGCGTGCGCGCACGCGCTCTCTCTCTCTCAAAAAAAAAAAAAAAACACTAAAAAAAAAAGTAATTAACTGGAGCATATACATGTTGCTAGTACAGAAAATGATTTCATAAAGAATCCATTCTTTAAGTAAAAAAAATGAATTCTAATGAATGGAAAAAAGTGAAGAGAACTAACAAGGAAGTTCTGCACTCCAAGTCGTGGAAATGTGAAAGGCCCCAGCCTATCCAGACATCCCCAAAATGGCTTGAAAGCAAGGTGTATAAGATGGAAGAGGAGGGGGGAAGAGAAAAACAGACCAGAAGGGAAACCACCTTGAAAGCAATCTACAATGTCATGGTCAAGAGTTCAAGCTTTAACAGGAATTTAGTGGCTCTCACTGTTGATCTACTTTGAAATGTCGCAAGAGGAATGTTCTACTCCATCACAAAGCAGCAGCCTACTACAGGCTGCTGCAGGGGTGGGGGGGGCAGGGGGGGTTCCAGCAGTTAGCTATAAAAAGGTGCTCCTTTCCCACAAATCTCAAAGCTTAACAGGCAGTGCTGTTAACAATGAAAACCTCTTCCATTTTCCTCTAATGTTATCTAACCATACTTTTCCCATAATCTGGGACATACAGAATAATATTGGACATAAACACCTATTCAGCTACAATGAATTCGTTCCCACACTTGTTTTTATGTGACTTAAGAAATGCCACTGGTCATTCTATTTACCATTAAAATGGAGTAAACGTCTCTCCCACTGAATGCAGCTCAAAAATCTGCATATATGAATCAACTACTTGTGAACCCTGAAAAGTAAATAGTAGCAGGCAGACCGAGGAAGAATAAAATTCAAATTACTATAAATCAGGACTGAGTTTTCCCATCTTCTTCCTCCAAAATCAACAAAATCTGATGCCTCAAGTAAGCACCACAGTGCTAAGAGAAAGCTCCAGAAGCCCTGTACTTCTGACTCAAAAAGCAGAAAAGAAAAGGGTTCTCCTAAAAAAAAAAAAAAAAAAGAAAAAAGAAAAGGGTTCTCCTAAGATTAGAATACTACAAAAATGTTCCAGGGGTTTTTGGGGTTTGTTTTAAACTTTTTTTTTTTTTTTTTTTGGTGCCCCAGCCACTGAGTAATTTTATGGCTGCAACAGGACTGGCAAAATGGGAGCCTGCAGGAGCATTCTTCTCCAATCAGTAAAACTGAAATCCCATGTGGCAGAAGGGGGTGGGGGGTGGGGGGCAGGCTAGTTAATTCCCCTGTTTTTTTCTTTGACATAAGAAATATATATTTGGTCTCTGCCCCCAGTTCCTGACACAGAACTTCTAAAACCCTTGTTATTTCCTGATAAATAGGGGTGCTAAGAGAATCTTTTGTTCTAATATTTGGTCTTTGACCCCAGTTCCTGACACAAGAGCTTCTAAGATCCTTGGAATCTCCGGAGTGATAAGACTGTCTTTTTGTATGCTAATAATATGATGGGGGGGGGGGCAGATAGCTTCAGGATGGGGCTGGTCACCAGATTAACAATCAAGAGGGCTGGAGCTTTCAGCCCCTTCCCCCAACCCCAAGGGAGGAGGGAGGGACTAGTGACTGAGTTAATCAGCAATAGCCAACAATTTAATCAATCATGCCTATGTAACAGAACCTCCATAAAACCCTTAACCAATGAAATTCAGAGAGGTTCTGAGTTTGTGAACCCATCCACATGCCAGAAAGGTGGCACAGCCTAATTCCATGAACAGAAGCTCCTGTGCTCAAGACCCTTCCAGACCTTGCCCTATGTACCTCTTCACCTAGCTATCCATTTGTATCTTTCATTATATCATTTATGATGAGCCAGTAAATTTAAGTAAAGTGTATGCCTGAACTCTGTGAGTCACTATAGTAAATATTCAAACCTGAAGAGAGGGTTGTGGAAACCCCTGCTTTATGGCCACTTGGTAAAATGGACAAGTGATAACCCAGGACTTGACACCAGCATCTGAAGTGGGGACAGTCACACAAGACTTAACCATGGGATCTGAGCTAACTCCAGGTAGAACTGAATTAAACTGTAAGATATCCCGCTGGTCTCCAGACTTGAAGAACTGGGTTTTGGTAAGAGGGGAAAACCCCACACATTTAGCGTCACAAGTGTTGTGAGTAAAATAACAGTTTTCCTTAGTCTCCCCCTGCACTCTCAGCAACTGGCCATGCACATGGAAGTCTGCGGCAATGCAAGGTAACCAAAATCCAGCTTTCTCAGCAAGAGGAACGAAAAGGGAAGGCCTAAGGAATACAAAAGCACAGATAACAAAGTTGAAAAGCTAGCCTGGTGAAGTGACCAAATGAAGTTGTTTATCAATCTCTAGGTCCATCTCTAGGCTGCACATGTGCAGATATGACTCTAACAAGCATACCAAAAAAACTGAAACACTGAACAGAGAGACCACAGTCCCCAGACTGACCAGATGGTAGTATACCTGCGACACAAACATTACAAAAGCCTACAGAGCACAGAAAAAGGATGAGAACATTCTGAAGCCAACTACGTTGAGTGCTGCCAAAACAAAAATAAGATTCTCCAAAGAATTTAAGATTCAATCTCATAATACACAAAATAGCCAAAATACAGCTGGATCCTTGAACAACCCAAGCCTGAACTACGCAGGTCCACAGACTTTTACAGTACCGTGAATGTATTTTCTCTTCTTTGTCATTTTCTTCATAAATTTTCTTTTCTCTAGCTCATTATGAGAATATACATATAATACATATAAGATACAAAATATGGGTTAATCTGGGAGGTCATGACTGATGTCTACTATAGAGTGCCTCAGGAGGTGGAAAAGGAAGAGCGGGCTGCTGCTGAAAAAGCTGCGACCACAGAGGAATTTCAGGGTAAATGGATGGCTCCAGCTCCTGGCTCACTAATAACTCAACTGGAAGTCACAGAGTAGTCGAAGACCTGCAGGGGCTTATGTCTATTCAGCAGTCCCTACTGAAAACTGGAAAGCTCAGCCTGCCACTGAAGACTGGTCTACAACTCCCATTATTCAGGCCACTGAACGGACAGGAACAACCACTGTGTGGTCTTAAGCTGCTCTTCCACAAAAGCAAACAAAATGGAAATAAGGTTGATGGAAAACAAACCGTTTCTTAACGCTGAAAAAGAGCGGTGCCCTACTGGCTCAGTCAGTAAAGCATGCAACTCTGGATCTCAGTGTTCGGAGCTGGAGTTCCACATTGGGTATGGAAATTGATTGAAAATAAAATCTTTTTTTAAAATAAATAAAAGTTTAAAAAAATGTGTGTGTGTGTGTGCGCACGCGCATGTGTGTGTTAATCACCTGTTACTGGTAAATCTTCCAGTCAACAGTAGCCAATTATTTTGGGGGAAGTCAAAAATTATATGTGGATTTTTCAATGCACGGGTGTTTTTTTTAAATCTTTTTTAATATTTATTTAATTTTGAGAGACAGAGAGACAGAGTGTGAGCAGGGGAAGTGCAGAGACAGAAGGAGACACAGAATCAGAAGCAAGCTCCAGGCTCTGAGCTGTCAGCACAGACCCCGATGCGGGGCTTGAACTCACGAACTGCAAGGTCATGACCTGAGCTGAAGTTGGCCACTTAACCAACTGAGCCACCCAGGCACCCCATGCATGGGCGTTTAGTGCACCTAACCCCCACGTTGTTCAAGGGTCCACTGCACAATCCTAAATTGCTTAGCACCCCAAGAACCAGGTAAATCTCAACCCTTATAGAGAAAGACAATCAATCAATAGACACCAAAGCCAAAATGACAAAACGGGTGATAATTATCTGACAAAAACTGTAAGAGATTACAAAAATACTCCCAACAAGGAAAAGTATATACACTTGAAACAAAAAACTAGAAAGCATAAGAAACAGAATTTGTAAAAATGAACACATGGAAACTTTAACTGAAGTATAAAACCACCAAAAATTTTAAAAACTTAATGGTTGGGCTCAATAGCTAAGGAAAGATTCAATAAACTTGAAGATAAATCAACAGAAATGTACTGTACAATCTTAGTCAAAGAGAAAAAACTGGGTAAAAACAAAACCTCTGGGAACTATGAAATAATGACAAGAGATATAATATGTAGGTTATCAGAGAACAAGAAGAAAAAGAAAACAGCATGGTGCTAAAAAAAATTTGAAAAAAATGCTGAAAACTCCTCAAGTTTGTGAAAGACATAAAACTACAGACTCAAGAATCTTAATAAATCCCAAAAAGGGTAACAAAAAGAAAGCATCAAACACATCTAACCACTAAAAATTAAAGACAAAACAAATCCTGAAAGCAGAAAGAGGAAAAACAACATATTAACTACAGGGAACAATTATGCAAAGAACTACAGATGCATTTTTTAAAAAAGAAGAACTACAGGGGCACCTGGGTGGCTCTGTCCCAACCCTACAAAATCTCTATTGAATAGACCACTCCTCATTCCCAGTATCTGGACAGACCTCTGTCGTAAACATACTGAATACATAAATGACTGGAGACAGCAACAGCACCTTTATATCTGATTTATTCATTGGAGTTAAAGCCTCTCCTAAGGAAGAGGGGTGCCAGTTCAGATAAACACATCAGGTGTTAAGTCCACTGGTGCCACATTCCTTAATCACACAGCTCTGTATACTGCTGAAGACGTCTCCAGTTCTCGTCCCTTTGCTGCTCCCACTTGGCAGTTGCCACTGTAACCACAGAGAAGTAGCAGCAGCAATTAGCAACAGCAGCTGTTCCAAGTAGAGTCAATGCACTGGTTACAGCTAGAGCTCAAGGTCCAGTAAATGAGCACCTAGAAAACCTGAGCTGATTCACAGATTACGTTTCTATCTACTGGATTGGCTAAGGGTCTTTGCACATGCTGTCCCATCTACTTAGCAGACTAGCTGACTGCCCAGCTGAAAGCTAACTCTCCTTCCATCAGGTCTCACCCTAGATCTTACGACCATACTATTAATGAAGAGTTCCCCATTACTCTCTTTCAACAACTAGTTGGTTGGTTCATAACATCACAATTTGTAAAGACTTATTTGTATGTTTTCTTATTTTATATCTCGCTTTACCACTGGACTGTAAGTGTCATGACAGCAGGAATCATGTTGCTGCTGTTCACTATTCTAATTCAGCAACTTGTACAGCATCTGGCCTACAACAGGCCCTAATAAATACCCAGCCTTCAAACTAATTAACTAACTTTCTTTGGGGGAGAGAAGGGAATTTTCCACAAGCTTAGTGTGGGAAGCAATAGGGTACAATGGAAAAAGCACAGCTTGGGAGTCACATAACTCCATGTTCAGTTCCACTGCATACCTAGCAAAATGAACTTGGGCAAACTATATATTTTTTAATAAAAATTTATTTTTTTCCTTTTTTTAAGTTTACATATTTATTTTAAGAGAGAGGGACAGAGAAAGTGGGGGAGGGGCAGAGAAAAACAGAATGAGACAATCCCAATGCAGGGCTTGAACTCAGAACTATGAGATCATAACCTGAGCCAAAATCAAAAGCCAAAGGCTTAACCAACTGACCCATCCTGGCACTCCTAGGCAAACTAATATCCTAAAGCCCTCATTTTCCCCAACTTAAAATGATGACAGTAATTCTTCCCTTACATAGTTATTCTAATTTACTAATACATTGTAGATACTTAATAGGTGACTAGCTATTACCTGTAATGATCATATCTTTCCCTCCACTAAAAAGTCTTAAATGAGTGAGGCTGTGACAGATACAAGGTAAGTCATGGTCTAATAAACACTGCAATAACAAAAATGATATAATTACTTCTGGGGAAGACAGTGGAGTAGGAGAATCCTAGGCTCACCTCATCCCACGTATACACACGTGTAGGTAACATCCACATCACTAGAAAGAAAGCAGAAAACAACCAGAAGCCTGGTGGAAGAGACTCTCCACAGCTAAATGTAGAGAACAGGCCACAACAAAGAAGGTAAGAAAGGCAGAGACATGGTCAGGAGCTGAAGTGACCTGAGGGACTGTCTGCAGGAAGGAAGGATGCTGCAGACACAGAGAGGGCAGAGGAACAGATCTCACCCCAGACACAGGGGATCCACACAGTAAGGCAAATCCTGTAACACTTGGCTTTGAGAACCACAAGGACCTAACCTTTACTAGTTCTTACAATACGTGGGGCTTAACAACTGAAACTTTTTTTTAATATTTTCTTTTTTTTTTTTTAGAGCAAGAGAATACAAGCAGGCAAGAGGGGCAGAGGGAGAGAGAGAAAACTCAAGCAGACTCCATACTCAGTGCAGAGCCTGACACAAGGCTCAATCCTATGATCCCAGGATCATGACCTGAGCAGAAACCAAGAGTTGGACAGTCAACCAACTGAGCCACCCAGAAAAGAAACTTTAAAAATCAGTGGGCTCATCTCTAGGCGGGCTGGGAGGGCAGTAGGAAACTGAGTCCCTGCCCTTAAAGACACAGCACAATAAAGAACAACAATGAGACACAGCGCAGCAGCAGTTTGAAAAGTGGTTAGGGGATATGCAAGGGAATCTCAGTGTGTGGGAAGGGCAGGGATCTTTGAGAAACTTCTCCAAGAGCAAAAGGGGTGGCATGTGCCATTTCCCTCCCCAGCTCCCCAACCAAAATACACAGACACCTGCAGGAGCCATCACAGGGCAAACATTTCTACACCCAGTTTGCTAATACCATGCCCTGATTCACAGGCTTCTGCAGACCCACCCCCTCCAATGCAGCCAGACTGGGAAGTAGTTTCCCAGAGGACTGTAGGTGCTCTCCTCTATAGCAGAATATACACTGGAAGGAATAAATACTAGCCTAGAGGAAGCAAAAGAATGGACCAGCAACCTGGAGGAAGAGTAATAGAACCCAATCAGGAAGAACAGGAAAAACAAAAATATAACTAAAAATGAAAGTAGAGAACTCAGCAACACCGTTAAGCATAGTAGCATTTGTATAACAAGGATCCCAGGAGAGAGAGAGAAAGAGAGAGAGAGAGAGAAACAAACAGGAGCAAAAAAATTTATTTGAAGAAATAATTGAAAACTTCCTGAATCTGGATAAGGAAAAAGACATCCAGATCTAGGAGACACAGAAAGCCCTCAACAAAATCAATGCAAGAAGGTCCACATCAGGACATGCAACAATTAAAGGGACAAAAAGCAGTGATAAAAATTTTTAAAGAATTTTAAAAGCAGCAAAAGAAACAGTTACATACAAAGGAAACCCCATAAGGCTATCAGCTGACTGACCAGCAGAAACTTTGCAGGCCAGACGGAAATGGCATGATATACTCAAGTTTTAAAAAACAAAACAAAACAAAACACCCTATACAATCAAGAATATTCTATCCAGCAGGCTGTCATTCAGAATAGAAGGAAACAGAAAGTTTCCCAAAAACAAAAGCTGAAGGAATTAATGAACACTAAACCAGCCCTAGAAGGAATGTTACAGGGAACCTTTTGAGTGGAAAAGAAAAACCATAGAGAAGAGTGAAAAAAAAAAAAAAAAAGGAAGTACAAAAGCAGGAAGATTAAGCAGATCTATAAAAATCTGTCAAGGGATTCACAAAATAAAAGGATGTAAATTATGACACCATATACCTAAAATGTGGCTGACAGGACAAAAAAACTTAGTGCTTTTGGTACGGGTAAAAACTTAAGCCACCAATAACTTTATACTTCTATATGCCTAAAATGTTATACATAAACTGAATGGTAACTACAAATCAAAAGCTGGTAATAGACATGCAAAAAATAAGAGAAAGAAGTCCCAGAGAAAGAAAGCTAACAAACCATGAAAGAGAAGAGCAAGAGAAAAAAGGAACAGAGAAGAACTACAAAACAACCATAAAACAAGTAACAAAATGACAGTAAGTACACACCTATCAATAATTACTTTAAATGTAAATGAACTAAATGCTACAACCAAAAGACGTATGGTGACAGAATAGATAAAAAATAAGATCCATCTAGGGGCGCCTGGGAGGCTCAGTCGGTTAAGCATCCGACTTCGGCTCAGGTCATTATCTCATGGTTCGTGGGTTTGAGCCCCATGTCAGGCTCTGTGCTGACAGCTAGCTCAGAGCCTGGAGCCTGTTTCAGACTCTGTGTCTCTCTCTCTCTCTCTGATCCTCCCCTGCTGGTGCTGTCTCTCTCTCTTTCAGAAATAAATTTTAAAAAACATTAAAAATATATATATACAAGACCCATCTATATGCTCCCTACAGTAGACTCATTTCAGACCCAGAAGCACATGCAGATTAAAAGGGATGGAAATGCATTTATGATGCAAATGGAAGGGAAAAGAAAGCTGAGGCAGCAATACTTACATTGGACAAAAGAGATCTTAAAACAAAGACTGTAATAAGAGAAAGGAAGGACACTGTATAATCATAAAGGGAACAATTCAACAAATGATATCACAACTGTAAATATTTATGTATCCAACATGGAAGCACTCAAATATATAAAACAGCTAATAAACATAAAGGAAGTAGTCAATAGTAATACATTAACAGTGGGGGACTTCAACACCCCACTAACATCAATGGATAGACATCCAAAACAGAAAATCAAAAAGAAAACAGTAGCTTTGAATAATACACTGGATCAGATGGATCTAACCAATATATTCAGAACATTCCATCCTAAAACAACAGGAAATACATTCTTTTCAAGTGCACATTGTAACATTCTCCAACAGATCACATATTAGGCTACAAAAAAAGTCTCAAGGGGAGCCTGGGTGGCTCAGTCGGTTAAGCATCCGACTTTGGCTCAGGTCATGATCTTGCAGTCTGTGGGTTCCCGTGGGTTCAAGCCCCACATCGGGCTCTGTGCTGACAGCTAGTTCAGAGCCTAGAGCCTATTTCAGATACTGTGTCTCCCTCTCTCTCTGCCCCTTCCTAGTTCGTGCTCCGTCTGTCTCAAAAATAAATAAACGTTAAAAAAAAATAATTTAATAAAAATGCCTCGAAAAATTCAAAAAGATCAAAGTCATTCCATGCATCTTTTCCAATTAAACTAGAAATCAACCACAAGAAAAATTATGTTAAGAATACAAATACACGGAGGTTAAATAACATGCTAGTAAACATGAACAGGTCAACCAAGAAAGTAAAAAAAATACATGGAGACGACTGAAAATGAAAACCTAAGGTCCAAAATCATCAGGATGCAGCAAAAGTTGTTCTAAGACAGAAGTTTATAGCAATACAGGCCTATCTCAAGAAACTAGAAAAATCTCTTTCTTTAATTTTTTAATGTTTATTTATTTATTTTGAGAGAGAGAGAGCACATAAACAGAGGAGGGACAGAGAGAGAAAGGATCCCAAGCAGGCTCTGTGCTGGCAGCCTACGTGGGGCTCCGTCTACAAAACCATGAGATCATGACCTGAGCTGAAATCAAGAGTCCGACACTTAACTAACTGAGCCATCCAAGAGCCTCAAGAAAAATCTCATATAAACAACCTAAGCACCTAGAGGAGCTAGAAAAAAGAACAAACAAAAGGAAGGAAAGGAAGGAAATAATGAGAATTAGACAGAAATAAATGAAATAGAAACTTTAAAAAAAAAAAATCAATACAACCAGGAGCTGGTTCTTTGAAAGGATCAACAAAACTAATAAACCTTTAGCTAGACTTCTTAAAAAGGAGACGGGGGGGGGGGGGGGGGGGGGGGGGAGAGAGAGATTACTCAAATAAAAGCAGTAATGCAAGAGGAGAAGTAGCAACCGACACCATAGAAATACAAAAAACTTTAAGAGAATATTATGAAAAATTATATGTCAGGGGTGCCTAGCTGGCTCAGTTGGTAGAGGATTCAACTCTTGATCTCAGGGCTTAAGTTCAAGCCCGACACTGGCTGCAGAGATAACTAAAAAAATAAACTTTTAAAAAAATTGCACGTCAACAAGTTAGATTAGTTAGAAGAAATGGATAAATTCCTAGAAACATATATCCTCCCAAAACTGAGCCAGGAAGAAATAGAATATCTGAACAGACTAATAGCCAGCAATGAAATTGAATCAGTTATCTAAAAATTCCCAAAAGTTGACCACATGGCTTCACAGGTGAATTCTATCAAACATTTAAAGAAAAGGTATTTTTTCTCAAACCATTCCAAAAAATAAAAGAAGAAAAATTTCCAAATTCATTCTATGAGGCCCGCATTACCTGGATACCAAAACCAGATAAAGACACTACAAAAACAAAAAAACAAACAACAATAACAACAACAAACTACAGGCCACTATCTCTGATGAACATAGATGAAAACATCCTCAATAAAATATTAGCAAATCAGGGGTGCCTGAGTGGCTCAGTAAGTTAAGCATCCAACTTCGGCTCAAGTCATGATCTCATAGCTCATGAGTTAGACCCCCATGTTGAGCTCTGTGCTGACAGCTCAGATTCGACAGCCTCCTTCAGATTCTGAGCCTCTCTCTGTGCCCCTCCCTGCTCGCTCGCTTTCTCTCTCTCTCTCTCTCAAAAATAAACATTGTAAAAAGTTATAAAATAATAAAATATTAGCAAATTGAACAATACATTATTTTAAAAATCATTTGCCAATCAGGGCACCTGGGTGGCTTAGTCGGTTAAGCGTCAGACTTTCGCTTAGGTCATGATCTCGAGGTTCGTGGGTTCGAGCCCCGCATCGGGCTCTGTGCTGACTGCCAGCTCAGAGCCTGGAGCCTGTTTCAGTCTGTGACTCCCTCTCTCTCTGACCCTCCCCTGCTCACGCTGTCTCTCTCTCTCTCCTAGAAATAAATAAAACTTAAAAAAAAAAAATCATTTGCCACATTTAAATGGGACTTATTCCTGGGATGCAAAGGTAATACTCACAAATCAATCAAACTGATACGTCACATCAACCAGACACAGGGTAAAAACTGGATGATCATTTTAATAAATGCAGAAAAAGCATATGATGAAATACAACATCCATTGAAGTGGGTTTAGAGGGAACACAATAAAAGCCATATATGAAAAGCTCACAGCTAACATCATACTTAATGGTGGAAAACCGAGAACTTTTCCCCTAAGATCAGGAAATATACAAAAATGTCCTTTCTCACCACGTTCATTTAACATAGTACTGGAAGGCCTAGTCACCTCAATCAGATAAAGAAATAAAAGGCATCCAAATTGGTAAGGAAGAAGTAAAACTTTCATTATTTGCAGAAGATAGAATACTATTTATAGAAAACCCCAAGGACTCCACCAAAAAACTACTACTAAAACTGATAAATAAATTCAGTAAAGTTGCAGGATATAAAATCAATATACAGAGATCTGTTACATTTCTATACACTAATAATGAATTAGCAGAAAGAGAAATTAAGGAAACAGTCTCATTAACAATTGCACCGAAAATAATAAAACATCTAAGAATAAAGTAAACCAAGGAGGTGAAAAACCTATACTCTGAAAACAATAGAACATTGATGAAAGAAACTGAAGATGACACAAATGGAAATATATTCCTGCTCAAGGACTGGAAGAATAAATGCTAATGTCCATACAACTCAAAGCAATCTACAGATTTAAAGCGATCTCTTATCAAAATACCAGTAGCATCTTTCACAGAAACAGAACAAATAATCCTAAAATTTGTATGGAATCACAAGAGATTCGGAATAGCCAAAGTAATCCTGAAAGAAAGTACAAAACTAGAGGTATCACAATCCCAGATTTCAATATACCTACAGAGCTGTAGTAATCCAAACAGTATGGTACTGGCACAAAAACAGATACATAAATCAACAGAACAGAGAGTCCTGAAATATACCCATAATTATATGGTCAATTAATCTTCAACAAAGGAGACAATAATATGCCATGGGAAAAAGACAGTGTCTTCCATAAATGATGCTAGGAATTTTTGAACAGCCACATGCAAAAAAATGAAACTAGACAATTTTCTTCACCACACACAAAAATTCTAGGCGATAGCACAGGGAGTATTTCTCTTACATCAGCTGGAGCAACATTTTTCTAGATAGGTCTCCTGAGGCAAGGAAAACAAATGCAAAAATAAACTGTAGACCCTACATCAAAATAAAATGCTTATGCACAGCAGAGGAAACAACAACAAGAACAAAACCCTACTGGATGGGAAAAGATATTTACAAATGATATATCCAATAAAAGGTTAGTATCCAAGGATATACAAAGATTTTAAATCTTAACATCAAAAAAAAAACAAAACACAATCAATTAAAATGGGCTGAAGACATGAACAGACTTTCTCTAAAGACGACATACAGATGGCCAACAGACACATGAAAAGATGCTCAACATCATTCATCATCAGGGATATGCAAATGAAAACCACAATGAGAATTACCTCTCACCTGTCAGAATGGTTAGAATCAAGTCATCAAGGGGTGCTTGACTGGCTCAGTCAGTAGGGCACACTATGCTTGATCACAGGGTTAGGGTTTGAGCCCCACTTAGGTGTAGAAATTACTTACAAGTAAGATCTTAAGAGGAGCCCATGGGTGGCTCAGCCAGTTAACCATCCAACTCTTCATTTCGGCTTAGGTCGTGACCTCATGGTTCATGAGTTCAAGCTCCACATCGGGCTCTGTGCTGCAGGTACTGAACCTGCTCAAGATTCTCTCTCTCGCTCCCTTTCTGCCACTGCCCTCTCACATGCTCACTCATGTATGCGCTCGCTCGCGCTCTCTCTCTCTCAAAATAAATCTTAAAATAAGATCTTAAAAAGAAAAAAGACAAGAAAGAAGTTTTAGGGAGGATGTATAGAAAAAGGAATCCTCACTCACTGCTGACAGAAATGCAAACTGGTGCAGCCTCTGTGGAAAACATTATGGAGGTTTCTCAAAATATTAAAAATAGAATTACTACATGAATTAAAAATAATTCCACTACTGGGTATTTACCCCCAAAAAACAAAAACATTAATTTGAAAGGATATATGCACTATGTTTACTGCAGCAGCATTTGATACCCAAATCATGAAAGCAGCCAAGTATCTATTGATAGATGAATGGGTAAAGATGATGTGGTTATGTACACACAAACACACACACACACACACACACACACACGAATATTACTCAGTCATTAAAAAGATGAAATCTTCCTATTTGTAACAATATGCATGGATCTAGAGGGTATGATCCTAAATGAATTAAGTTGAAAGGCAAATACCACATGGTTTCACTCATGTTGAATTTAAGTAAACAAACGAAGAAAAATACAGCCTCTTAAATATAGATAATGAACTGATGGCTATTAGAGGGGAGGTGGATGAAACAATGGGTAAATTAGGTGAAGGGAATTAAGACTACATTTAACTTGGTGTGCCCCAAGTAACGTATAGAATTGTTGGATCACTACATTATGAACCTGAAACTAACAGAACACTGTATGTTAATTACACTGGAATTTTAAAAAATAATAAGCACTACATTTATGAAGGTAAGCTAGGTTTTCAAATATTTTTTATGTATGCTTTTTCAGGAAGACTATAGAACTTTTAAACCTATTTAAATAGATGCTTGAAAAAAATCCACTATTAAGTGCTTTTACCCACCATCAGGCATTAACTATACTGAAATAATGTTCTTTTTCAAATTATGCTGTTTAAATTCATCAGAATTATTAAAATATAGAAAAATATATATACTCAAAATATTTCAGTGTTTTGGTCTTAAAATTTTAATATCACTGAAAGGTCAAAGTCCCTGTTAAATTGAGAAGCTTCTGGGATGCTCTTTTCCAATATACAAAGGAAAAATTTCACAAGTTACTTTCCATAGATTAAAAGCTGGAGGGGCACCTGAGTAGCTCAGTTGATTAAGTACCATACTCTTAATATTGGCTCAGGTAATGACCTCACAGTTCAGAAGATCGAGCCCCACTTGGAGCTCTGCACTGACAAATGTGGAGCATGCTTGGGATTCTCTCTCCCCCTCTCTCTGTCCCTCTGCCAAACACACGTGCACCTGCCTGCACACTTGGACGTGTGCTCTCTCAAAATAAATTTTAAAATTCCAACTTTTTTTTAATGTTTAAGTTAAATAGCAAGTACCCATCACATGTCAATAAAGTAATTCATACATCAAGATGCTGATATAAATCCTTTTTTCCTGTCCAAATGTAATTTTCATATTGCTGCTAAATAAAGTCATAATCCTTCCTGACTGGAATGGCTGGTTTACCTTGAACTCCAGGGGGTTTAAAATAGCAGTTTTTTAAGCAGCTTTGACAGGTTTTGACGATTTAACCTGCTGAGCTCACAGCACCCAAAGGAGGGTCTTGGTTGCAAGTTTTATTTTGATGCAGCTGACCACTAACACTGACTCCATAGATAATGGATTTCAGTAACAACCACCCACAGGTTAACACTTTGAGGAGTACCCATAATAGTGCTTTAATTAAGTTAATACATGAAGGTCACAGTTTGGTAGAAAGTTTTATTAAATTTGGCAGTGCTTACAGTAAAAGAAACAAACAGTGTGTGCTAATCTGTACAGTAACTATATAAATTTGCCTATAGATATAATCCAGTTTGCTCATGGATTTATGCTGTATTTCAATTTATTTTCTAGAAGGAATTCAATTTATTAGTTCCATTTCCCCTAAAATATGTACATTTCTAGCATTTCTAACGAATAGTTTCATGACAGATGGCTCTAACCATGCTGGGCACAGACTGGGTCTACCTGGCACAGAGAGACCACCCACAAGAGCAAAGGAAATTTCTGCCACCACCACACCCACCCCCTGATTCTGGAGCATTTTGATGGTGGAAAAGATTAATGCCTTGATTTGTCTGCAGCTTCATATCTTAAATATTAATATATTTCTTAAATATTGGAATTATTTTTCATCTTGAAAAGATAAATTTTTTTGAACCCAAACTTTCTACGCAGTAAAAATAAGCCAGGGTATTTAAATGAATATATGAAAAGGCAAAGTAAACAAGTTTTTAAATGAATCTGAAATTAATGGTTAGCTCTAAAGTGTTAAAAAAAAAAAAGATACTGTAATATTCAAATCACAGTCAGCAGGGTTGGTTCATTTTTCTATTTTTATATGTATTAGGTAATTTGAGGGTATTTTATTGAAAAGCAAAGAATGGTGGCTGAATTTATATATATTGAGTTCAGCAATAATTGTATTTTTTAAATACACAACCTGACAGGCACTATGGTAAATGATAATGAATCAGCATGGGAGCCATTTAATATACTTCTTGATTAACTCGTTGCCCGTCCAGTTCGCACACAGACACGCTTACATGTCATAATCGTCATAATCCCATCATCCCCACTGCTAGCACTCAGGCTCCTTGATTAGTGCGCAACTCCCAGACGAGCCATTGCTAGTGCTAAATCGCTCTCTTCAGCCTCCTGCTACTATTCTGCAGGACCTCCAATTAAATATAATGTCCCTGATGAGGCATATTAATGTGAACAAATCCCTACCAGGAATCCTAACCTATTCCATTTTACCCAAAAATATAGAGAATGTCATTTAGCCAAGCCAAAGATAATCAAAACATTTTAAATTGATGCAGTATAATTTCCCTGCAAAATATGTTTTTCCAAGGACAATAAAAGCAAAAAGAGAAGAAATATCTGACCATTGTATATGCTTTCTTCTCCCAAATAGTTTTGCATTGTAAAGTCTAGTGTTTTAAATTTGCATAGGTTGATATGTTGTATTCTTAATCCAACAAGGTTACTGTTTGTTTTACAAGAAAAGTGAGCAGTAACAAGTTTTAAAGCAAGTATGCTTTAAAAACCCTACTGCCAGAACCCCAAGGTCCCAAATCACATTAATGAAACCAATTCCTCCCGTCCCACTGAATACAGTATTGCAATCACTATCAGAGATTCTACTGTGCAACTTTATCTTGCTGATAAGAAAACTTCATGATGAACAATGACAATTAGTATTTTTTCCAAAAACGAACTAGGAATCCTATAGATTTTCTAAATCTTGCATTTTCTAAACACAGTCTAAATAATTGGCAATGTTTCTGAATGAAATAAGACCAACTGGGAAACAAGGACCCTCATGACCACTGTCTTAAAATATTCTATACCAGTAAAAGCAATTTAAGAAAATGCTATTTAAATATACCATCTCAACTACACACACTTACAATAAATGGTCACCTGAATTAAGTTTTATCACCCAAAAGTTTTACGAACCTGCCTTTTCTTGTTTATTCCAATTTGAGGATCAATAACTACATTGATTATAAAGAAGTCCTTAACATATTGTGAAAGATATTTTAACTAAAGAACTCTTTTAACTCCTTTCCAAATAATAAAAGGTTGTCAGTTAAGCATCCAACTTTGGCTCAGGTCATGATCTCACCCTTGGTGGATTGGAGCCCTACGTCGGGCTCTGTGCTGACAGCTCAGAGCCTGGAGCCCGCTTCACATTCTGTCTCCCTCTCTCTCTGCCCTTCTGTTCACACTCTGTGTGTCTCTCACTCTCAAAAATAAACAAACATTAAAAAAGGGGGGGGGAGGCAACTGGGTGGCTCAGTCAAACCAAATAATAAAAGGTTGAAAAACACCTAAAAAATAATAACTAATAAATAAGAAAAGATTAATGCATGAGGTTTTTACCTTTAAACTGCTTTCATCTCCATACATCTAAGATAAAACTAAAGACATGCTAACAAAGATAATAAATATATAAGGATATACATGAAAATAAAGCATATATTCTAAGAACCCCATAAAATTTTTATAATATTCTCTCTAAGGTCTTTTATACCTTAGCCTACATTAATGTATTCCTTCTTCATTTACCTGATCATTACCCTGCAGTTTGTTCAGCTGGAACCAACATACACTAATTACACAGACATCACAAAGTCCTATTTGTCCTTAGTACCTCCCCAGACAGCAGGGAAATATTATCAAGGGTAGGCATGCTAAGTGATGATTCCCCTCACCTTACTGTCAATCATCCCAGACTGCTCATAGGAAACCCCGCTCAATCTCATTACTGAATCCTAAGGGTAAGACTACAGTGCCCATCAGGAATCACACTTCAAACAGCAGGCTGCCTGACCAAGACGTGAGTCACAATGACTACTTTCCTGATCTTAAGTTTGGGTTTTGAAGTAGTAAATATTAGGCATTTCTCATTTAAATCCAACATTAATGAACACAAAACAAAATATTGACACATTCAATTTAGGAGTCTAGATAGAAAATATAGCAAGGGTTACAGCACAGAATCATTTATTCCATTTTAAGAAAAATCAAAATCTTAAACTCAGAGGTTTGATACCAATATAACAAGATTTTGCTATTTCTTATGGGAAAACATACTAGTCTTCTTTATAACAAAGTCATAAGAGTAAATAGTTATCTAACATGAATTTTGAGTACAACCTGTATGTTTGCAAATTCTTACTCCTACTATTCACCAAACTAACGAAGTAGGATCCACCTTCCCATTTAGAAAAGTCCTAGTCACTAAATACAAACATTTTTCATCTTTTTTATTTCTTAACTTCTCTGGGAATACCTAAAATTACAGATTAGTGGCATAAAGCCCTAGAATTTACCTCTCCTGACTTCTAATATTCATATTAATAAGGTCCTCTTCAACAAATCAGGAAGTTCTCCTATATCAGCCCTCCGCCTAAAATCTAATGAATTTACTCCACAGACCTGTCTCTTCTTGCTCCAAAATTTTATGGCGTGGCTCTAGTTATTTCTGCATGAAAAGATATTAAAATGTATTTTTGTACCTATTAGGTTGGTCCCCTCTTCAAGTTTCCACAGATTTTTCTAGGCCATTGTGCAAAGTTACTCCTTTGTCAATTCCCCCCCACCCAATTATATTGTATCAGAATTTAATACAGGGGCACCTGGGTGGCTCAGTTGGTTGAGCATACAACTTCAGCTCAAGTCACGATCTCACAGTTTGTGAGTTGGAGCCCTGTATCAGGCTCTGTGCTAACAGCTAGGAGGCGGGAGCGTGCTTCAGATTCTGTGCCTGCCCCTCTTTCTGCTCCTTCCCAACTCATGCTCTGTCTCTCTCTCTCTAAAAAATAAATTTTTTAAAAAAATTTTAAATGAAAAGTGTACATAAATTTTCAAATAACGAGTATTTACAATATTCAATTTCCCTATACAAAAATAAGTCCTCATGTTAAGTCCTACAAATTTCATATCAAGTTCTTTACCTTTTCCACTGTTTCTATGAAGCTATATTTTTTCAGTTGTATTTTTTTATATTTATTTATTTTTGAGACAGAGAGAGAGTGCACGCGCGAGAAAGAGAGAGTGGGGGAGGGGCAGAGTGAGAGGGAGTCACAGAATCTGATGCAAACTCCCGGCTCTGAGTTGTCAGCACAGAGCCTGATGCAGGGCTAGAACCCACAAACTGTGAGACCATGACCTGAGCCAATATCCAACGCTCAACCGACTGAGCCACCCAGGTGCCCCTCATTTGTATTTTTTTACATTAATTTTTGAAAGAGAGAAAGCATGTATGTGTCTGGGAGAGAAGCGAAAGAGAGGGGGACAGAAGAAAGATCAAAAAACAGTCAGCCTCTCTGACAGCAGAGTCCAATGCAGGGTTTGAACTCACGAACCGTGAGACCATGACATGAGTAGAAGTTGGACGCTTACTTGACTAAGCAACCCAGGCACCCCAGTTATATTTTTTACCTTGTTGATATATACAGGAAAGCTATAGATTTATTTTTTAACAACCATAGAGATGGTTTTTTCAGGTTTCTAAAGAGTTATTCAGTTAACTATGTAACTAGAAACTCAATACAATCTTACTATTTCTGCCTTTCCTGTCCACCATTTTACATTTGCCTAAATGCATTACCTAACACTTTAAGAATGCTGTTAAATAATAGTAGTGAGAGTAAATTTATCAGCCTTCATCCTGAATTTCATGAGAATGCTTCCTATGAGGTATAAGCTTCTTATTTTGGGAAGGCAGTATGTATTTAATCCTGTTTTACTAAGGATTTAACAAAGACAGTTAATTTCCTTTAAATGACATTTAGGCGTTTATCAGGATTATCATCTAGTTTTCCTCTAACTTATTAATATATTAATACTCTCTAATTTTGTTTTTTTTTAATGTTTTATTTATTTACTCCTGAGAGAGAGGGCGAGAGCAAGAGAAGGGGAGGGTCAGAGAGAGATGGAGACACAAAATCCAAATCAGTCTCCAGGCTCTGAGCTAGCCATCACCACAGAGCTCGACACAGGGCTCGAACCCACAAACCATGAGATCATGACCTGTGCTGAGGTCAGACACTTAATCGACTGAGCCACCCAGGCTCCCCAGTACTCTCTAACTTTGAACCATACCAAAAGGTCATAAACATGACCACTCTATGCGGCTGTAGCAGATTATTTTTTTTTTTTTTACAAATAGTTTATTGTCAAATTAGTTTCCACATAACACCCAGTGCTCATCCCCACAAGTACCCTCCTCCATGCCCATCCCCCCTCCCCCCCACATCCATCAGTTCTCAGTTTTTGTCAGCATTCAAGAGTCTCTCATGGTTTGCCTCTCTCCCTTTCCCCCACCATTTCCCCTCTTCTTCTCCCCTTGTTCCTCAGTTAAGTTCCTCCTAATCCTCCTATACGTGCAAACATATGATATTTGTCCTTCTCTGCCTGACTTATTTCGCTCAGCATAACACCCTCAAGGTCCATCCATGTTGCTACACATGGCCAGATTTCATTGTTTCTCATTGCCATGTAGTATTCCATGGTATAGATAAACCACATCTTCTTTATCCATTTGTCCGTTGATGGACACTTAGGCTCTTTCCATGTTTTAGCTATTGTGGAGAGTGCCGCTATGAACATTGGGGTCCATGTGCCCCTATGCTTCAGCTTTTCTGTATCCCTTGGGTAAATTCCTAGCAGTGCTATTGCTGGGTCATAGGGGAGTTCTATTGTTAGTTTCCTGAGGAACCTCCTCACTGTTTTCCAGAGGGGCTGCACCAGTTTACATTCCCACCAACAGTGTAGGAGGGTGCCCGTTTCTCCACATCCTTGCCAGCATCTAGAGCTCTATGATTTGCTCATTTTAGCCACTCTGACTGGCGTGAGGTGGTATCTCAGTGCAGTTTTGATTTGGATTTCCCCGATGAGGAGGGATGCTGAGCATCTTTTCATGTGTCTGTTGGCCATCTGGATGTCCTCTTTGGAGAAGTGTCTGTTCATTTCTTCTGCCCATTTCTTCACTGGGTTGTTTGTTTTTCGGGTGTGGAGTTTGGTGAGTTCCTTATAGATTCTGGATATTAACCCTTTATCTGATATGTCTTTTGCAACTATCTTTTCCCATTCCGTTGGTTGCCTTTTAGTTTTGTGGGTTGTTTCCTTTGCTGTGCAGAAGCTTTTAATCTTGATGAGGTCCCAATAGTTCATTTTTGCTCTTGATTCCCTTACTTTTGGGGATGTGTCAAGTAAGAGGTTGCTGCGGTGGAGGTCAAGGAGGCTGTTTCCTGCTTTCTCCTCTAGGGTGTTGATAGTTTCCTCTCTCACGTTCAGGTCCTTTATCCATTTTGAGTTTATTTTTGTGCATGGTGTGAGAAAATGATCTAGTTTCATTCTTCTGCATGTTGCTGTCCAGTTCTCCCAACACCATCTGTTAAAAAGGCTGTCTCTTTTCCATTGGATATTCTTTCCTGCTTTGTCAAAGATCAGTTGGCTGTATACTTTTGGGTCCACTTCTGAGTTCTCAATTCTGTTCCATTGGTCTATGTGTCTGTTTTTGTGCCAATACCATACTGTCTTGATGATGACAGCTTTGTAGTAGAGTCTGGGATGGTGATACCTCCCGTTTTGGTTTTATTTTTCAGTATTACTTTGGCTATTCGGGGTCTTTTGTGGTTCCATACAAATTTTTGGATAGTTTGTTCTAGTTTTGAGAAGTATGCTGGTGCAATTTTGATTGGAATTGCATTGAATGTGTAGAGTGCTTTGGGTAGTAATGACATCTTAACTATATTTATTCTTCCTATCCATGAGCATGGAATGTTTTTCCATTTCTTTGTGTCTTCTTCAATTTCCTTCATAAGTTTTCTATAGTTTTCATCATACAGATCTCTTGTATCCTTGGTTAGGTTTATTCCGAGGTATTTTATGGTTTTTTGTGCAATTGTGAATGGGATCAGTTTCTTGATTTCTCTTTCTGTTGCTTCATTGTTTTTGTATAATAATTCAACCGATTTCTGTACGTTGATTTTGTACCCTGCTACTTGGCTGAATTCTTGGATCAGTTCTAGTAGGCTTCTGGTGGAGTCTGTCGGGTTTTCGATGTAGAATATCATGTCATCTGCGAAGAGTGAAAGTTTGGCTTCCTCTTTGCCAATTATGATGCCTTTGATTTCCTTTTGTTGTCTGATGGCTGATGCTAGGACTTCCAGCACTATGTTAAACAACAGTGGTGAGAGTGGACATCCCTGTCGTGTTCCTGATCTCAGGGGGAAAGTTCTCAGTTTTTCCCCGTTGAAGATGATGTTAGCTGAAGGCTTCTCATAGATGGCTTTTATGATGTTTAAGTAGGTTCCTTCTATCCCGACTTTCTCTAGAGTCTTTATTAAGAAGGGATGCTGTATTTTGTCAAATGTTTTTTCTGTAGCAGATTATTTAAATAAACTATTTTATCCTATTTCCTATTAGAATTCTTCTTCAATATATGACAGTCATTGTTTTATTTTTCACTTACCTTCTTTGCCCAGATTTTGACTGGTGAGTTATGCTGGCTTCATAAAGGAAATCTATTTTTTATTTGTCTACAGCAATTTAAGTCATGTCAAAATTTCTTGTTTACTGAAAACTGCAAATAATTCTTGTGAGAATCTCTACACCAACACCCTACTTCATTCCTTCTATAATAGCCTACAGTTCCTTAGTCAATGATCCCTTACCTTATTCAGGCTCTTTCATACAGATTTACAGGCCTATAACTACTTGTCACCAATTTTGTCTTCTGACCAAAACAAAATAAATACTTAACATTTTTAAGAGGCTTTATAAAAGCATGTTAAACCTCACTTTCAATAATGGATAGAAGAGAAGATCAACAAGGAAACAGAAGACTTAAATATCTCTATGAACTAACCAGTCCCAAAAGGCATCTAGAGAACCACAAAACAGCAAAATAGATATTCTTCTTAGTTTCACATGGTACTCGAGGACAGAGTATATAATATGCCATAAAATGAACAGAAACAGAAAGCCTGGTGTCTAACCAAAATGGAAAGTAACTACAAACAGGTAACAAAATCAAGCTTGGGAAGCTCACAAATAATGTGTAACTGAACAACACACTTCTAAATAATAAGTAAGTGAAAAAAAAAAATCACAAGGGAAATCAGAAGGTTTCAGAAATGAAAAAGAAGAACATACCAAAACATATGGGGTGCAGCTAAAGAGAGAAAAATGTTATCTAGCTCAACACCTATATTTAAAAAAAGACTTCAAGATAACAACCTAATCTTCTACCTTAAACTATTTTTAAAAAAAAGCAAACTAGGGGCACCTGTGTAACTTAGCCGGTTAAGCATCCAACTCTTAATCTCCACTCAGGTCTTAAATTCAAGCTCTGCATTGGGCTCCATGCAAGGCATGAAGCCTACTTATAAAAAAGAGCAATACAAACCCAGAACAAGCAGGATAAAGGAAATAAAGACTAGAGTAATACAAATGAGGTAGAGAATTTAAAAAAGAAAAATCAATGAGATCAAAGTTGGCTCTTTGAAAAGATCAGTAAAGTTGAAAACCTTTAGCTAAGTGACCAAGGGAAAAAGACTCTCAAAAAGCCTAAAATCAGGAATGAAAGAAATTACTATCAAACTTACAGAAATAAAAATAAGGAAATACTATATAGTCACATATCAATAAGCTAAATAAATCATATGAAATGGACAAATTCCTAGAAAGAAAAAACTATAAGACACTGACTCAAAAAGAAACAGAAAATCGGAATAAACCTTTAACAAGAAATTTAATAATCAAAAAAACACCGATTGACAGGTGCCTGGCTGGCTCAGCTGATAGAGTGTGCAACTCTTTATCTCAGGGTTGTGAGTTCAAGCCCCACACTGGGTACACAGATTACTTAAAAATAAAGTCTTTAAGGCACCTGGCTGGCTCAGTTGGCTAAGTGTCCCCACTCTTTGATTTCAGCTCAAGTCATGATCTCACAGTTATGAGATCAAGTCCCCTGTTGGGCTCCATGCTGGACATGGAGCCTGCCTGGAAATCTCTCTCTCTCAAAAAAATAATAATATATTAAAGATAAATTAATTAAAATATTAAAAAACTACCCACAGAGAAAAGCCCAGACCCAGATGGTTTCACTAGTGAGTTCTACCAAATATTTAAGGAACAATTAATGCCAACTCTTCACAGACTCTTCCAAAACAAGAGAAGATGAGAAAACAGTTTCCAACTTACAATATGAGACCAAGATCACTCTGATACCAAAACAAAGCCATCACAAGAAAACTACAGACCACAGATGAAATATTCTCAACAAAGCACTAATAAAATGAGTCCAGCAATATATACAAAAAACTATACACCATGACCAAGTGTGATATATCCCAGGAATGCAAGGCTGGTTTAATATCCAAAAATTAATGGAACACACCATATAAGCAGAATAATGGACAAACACCACATCATCTTAGTCAACACAGAAAAAGCATTTGAAATAATCCAATATCCAATCACAAAAGCAGCATTCAACAATCTAGAAATACCAGGGCACTTCCTCAACCTGATAATGGGAATTTATGAAAATCCCAGAGCTAAATCAAGCTTATATGTGAAATACTGAGTGCTTTCTGCCAAAGATGAGAAACAAAACAAGATGTTTGCTCTCACTACTTCTCTTCAATATCACTCCGAAAGTTAAAGCCAAGAAAATTAAGAATATGAAATAAAAAACTCCCATATTGAAATAAAGGAAGTCTATCTCTATTTGCATATGGTCTCTTAGAGAGAATCTTAAGGATCTGTTTAAAATACACACACATACACACACACACACACACACACACACACGAATAAACAAACTCAGTAAGGTTGCAGGACAAATGATCATATACAAGAGCTGATTGTATTTCTATAAACTTGCAATTAATAAAAATTGAAATTTAAAAAATTACAATCCTAATATAAAAGATACTAAAATACTATTAAATATAACAAAGTGCAAAACTCTGAAAACTACAAAACACTGCTGAAATTAAAGTAGCTGCAGTAATTAGAACAGCAAATGGAATATCCACTTCCATGAACAGGTGGAATTGACAATGTTGAGATAATAATACGTCCCCAATTGATCTACAGATACAACACAATCCCTATCAAAATTCCAGCAGGATTCAGTCTTCCACCAGGACAATTTTCCCTTCATACACCATTCTCCAAAAATCTTTCGAAAGACTAATGAGGGTCTGGAGAACACATAAAAGACAATTCATGACTTGGTAAAAGGCCTAACTCCCATTTGTCTCTCCTGCCCTGACCATTTCCCACTGTTTGTGGACTCTAGCCTGTATGCAGCTGCAGAAGTCCCATCGGTATATGTGAACTGCCATCCTGGGTAAAGTCAGATTTTTATACTGGTCTAGATCAGCCTTCACTTCTCAAAAAGAACAGGACAACTTCCTCAACAGACAGGATGTCCTACTATTTTAAGACTATCCAAGAACAAGCCAATTAAATAATCTGCAAAAACTCCCTACAAGCACCTCAAATCCCAGATTAAATTTAACAAACATCCTTTAAATGAACAACATGGCTTACAAGAAAGGAACTACAGATAATCCCCAGGGTTCAAAATCAAAAAGGAAGATGAAAGCCAGGCAGCATCCACCAAAGCCAATATTCCAGCTAATCATGAAGAGTGGGAAGTGAGATCTCAAGAATCTAAAGAATTTGGGGTTGGTGAACACATGGAAACTTGGGGAAACTGGTGTGCCTAGAGAAGATATGCCAGCTTCCTGCCCTTTCCCCATACCTTGCCTTACTCAGATCTTCCAACTGGCTGGTTTCTGAGCTACGTCCATTTATAATAAACTGGTAATCTAGGAAGGAAAAAAAAAGGGTCAGGGGGAGAGAGGGAATCTGAAGAACTGAGTTAATTCTCAGAGAAAGGAGTTAAAAATTAGAAGAAAAAATTCCCTACATAAGGCCAGGCTGCTCAAAGATTACATCCTCAGTGAAAAGGAGGAAAAATGTCAATCTAGTAAGTACATGGAAGATAAATATTTAAAACTATCTGTTGTAGTTCAAAGTAAAAAGTTTCCTCTGTAAATTAGAAACCATGGGTCTATTCAAGAGAAGGAAGTATATATGTCATTTCATTTTGTTTTTTCCATTATCCTCATAATTCAGCAACCTTCATGCCAATAAATTATATAAAAATTAGTCCCAGAACAAGAATATCTTAGAGAGCCTAGCAGAAACAGCACCCACCCAACAGGGCCATATCTACAACCCAAACCATGCTGGGATTCAACAGTAAAGACAGTAGATAGGCGATCACAAGCCAATATCCACATACATGAAAAGCTCATCCACTGGGGCGCCTGGGTGGCTTAGTCGGTTAAGCGTCCGACTTTCACTTAGGTCACGATCTCGCAGTTTGTAGATTCGAGCCCCGCGTCGGGCTCTGTGCTGACTGCCAGCTCAGAGCCTGGAGCCTGTTTCAGAGTCTGTCACTCCCTCTCTCTCTGACCCTGCCCTGCTCACACTGTCTCTCTCTCTCCTAGAAATAAATAAAACATTTAAAAAAAAAAAAGAAAAGAAAAGCTCATCCATTGTGTAAAAAGTCAGAAATAGACACTTAAGAACTTGGAATAATACAGCAGTGTGATAGAAGCTTTAAAATAAGTAGTTAAAGGGGTGCCTGGGTGGCTTAGTCAGTTAAGTGCTCAACTCTTGGTTTTGGCTCTGGTCATGATCTCACGGTTCCTGGGTTCAAGCCCCACACCAGGCTCTATGATCCAGTCTGGAGTCCGCTTGGGATTCTCTATCTCCCTTTCTCTCTCTCTCTCTCCTTCCACCCCTCCCCAGCCTGCACATGTGTGTGCACTCTCTCCCTCAAATAAATTCTAAAAAAATAAGTAGTTAAAAATGAATAAGACATGAAAAGGGACTCAAATATTTAAGGAAAAAAATACCAAAAAAAAGGTAGATTCAAAATGGAGTAGACCTGACAGATTTCCCAACAGACAGCCCAAGACAAATGCAACCAAAGAAATTACTGTGTCAGATACTTATCAATGGATGAAAAAAGAGATGAGAGGCTGTTGGCAGACAAATATTCACATGGATTCAAAGGTTCACCCCCCAAAAATTCATTTCTAAAGAGGGAAAAAAATGCACCATTACCTCAACCAAGTAATCAGTGTACCCAGAACCACCCAACATTATAAACTTCTTGCTATGATTCAGTAAGATCAATTATTAAGTATTTTTTTAACATTTATTTACTTTTGAGAAAGAGAAAAAGAAAGAGACAGAGTGTGAGTGGGGGAGGGGCAGAGAGAGAAGGAGATCTAGAATCTGAAGCAGTCTCCGGACTCTGAGCTGTCAGCACAAAGCCCGACACAGGGTTCAAACTCAACGGTGAGACTATGACCTGAGCCGAAGTCGAATGCTTAACTGACTGAGCCACCCAGTTCTGAAGGTGTCTCACTTATTAAGTATTCTTATCAAAAAAATATATTTAAACTGAATCTATTTGTAATGAAACAAACCTAGACTATCTACAAGCCAATTGGTCTGGATTCCTCAAAACATATCATGAAAATCAAAGAAAAGAGAGAATGGAGGAAGACTACTTTAGATTAAGAGACTCTTTAAATTTTTTTTTTTTTTTAATGTTTTATTTATTTCTAGGAGAGAGAGAGACAGCGTGAGCAGGGGACGGTCAGAGAGAGAGGGAGTCACAGACTGAAACAGGCTCCAGGCTCTGAGCTGGCNAGTCACAGACTGAAACAGGCTCCAGGCTCTGAGCTGGCAGTCAGCACAGAGCCCGACGCGGGGCCCGAACCCACGAACCGCGAGATCATGACCTAACCGAAAGTCGGACGCTTAACCGACTAAGCCACCCAGGCGCCCCAAGAGACTCTTTAAAGAGGCATAAGAACCGAATAGAATTCATGAACCCTGACTGAAGTGTGGGTCAAAAAAAATACATTAAAGATATTGGGAAGGGCACCTGCCTGGCTCAGTAAATAGAACATCTTCATCTCAGGGTCAGGAGCTCAAGCCCCAAGCTGGACATAAAGTTTACACTTAAAAAAAAAAAAAAAAAAAAAGGTATTTGGAGACAAATGGGAAAATGTGAATACAGTTTGTGTATTAGAGTATACTATAGAATAACTGATACTTTTCCTAGCTTTGATAAGGTATATGTAAGAGAATATACTTTTCCTGGGAAATAAAACCTGAAGTATTTAGATAATGACTGTAACTTACTTTCAACTTCCTTAGCAAAATAAAAAAAGAAGAAACATACACACAATATATATTTATACTCATACATACACATACAGTTATGCAAATGGGTCCAAATGTTAGCTGAGGAGTCCAAGCAAAAGGTATACAAGCATTCACTGTACTTGCCCTTCCAATTTTATGTCTGAACACTTAAGAATATAAATGACCATTAATATGAAAAGGTACTCAAAATCATTATTCATCAGAGAATTTAAACTACAACTAGATAACACATGACCACTAATAGAATAGCAACACTCAAAAGGACTGATAAGATCAAGTACAGGCAAGGATGTGGAGCAACATGAACATTCATACATTATTGGTGGGAGCAAAATGTGGCACAATCATGTAGAACAACTATGTGACAGCTTCTTATAGTTATTTTTTTTAAGTTTATTTATTTTGAGAGAGGGCAAAGGGGAAAGAAGGAGACGGCGGGGAGAGAGGGAGAGAAAGAGAGAGAATCCCAAGCAGGCTGTGTGCGGTCAGCACAGATCTCAACATGGGACACAATCTCACAAACATAACCAGAGCCAAAAGCGAGAGCCAGATGCTTAACCAACTGAGCCACCCAGGCACCCATGACAACTTCTTACAATTAAGTATGCATCTATTAATGCCGGGAGTCAGCAAAATACCACCCACTAAATCCAATCTAAGGACAGTTTTTTTATAGCCTACAAGTTAAAAATTTTTACATTTCTAAAGCATTATATTAAAAAAAAAAAAAGTAGCAGAACATGCAAAGGAGACCATGTGATCTGCAAAGTCTAAAATGTATTTACTGGGGCACCTGGGTGGCTCAGTTGGTTAAGCGTCTGACTTTGGCTTAGGTCATGATCTTATGGTTCGTGGATTCGAGCCCCGCGTTGGGCTCTGTGCTGACAGCTCAGAGCCTGGAGCCTGTTTCAGATTCTGTGTCTCCATCTCTCTCTGCCCCTCCCCTGCTCATGCTCATGCTCCGTCTCTCCCTGTCTCAAAAATAAAAACTATAAAAAAAATTTTTTTAATAAAATAAAATGTATTTACTACCCAGAAACAGATTTACTGTTCATGCAGGAAAAAGTTGCTTTGTCTCTCATCTACCCAATGACCAGGTAATTCCACTCCTAGGTATTTATCCAAGAGAAATCAAAGTATATGTTTACACAAAGATTTGTACTAGATTATTAAAGAAGTCTTATTCACAGTAGCTAAAAACTGGCGGGTCAATGGGTCTAATGTGATAAGCAAGCATATCCTAAAATTCACATGGAAGAGCAAAAAGACAAAAATATTGAGGAGAATTTTGAAAAACAGTATGGGAAAAAGGAGACCAAAAGAAAAACCGCATAATCATCTTTAAAAGCCATTTTTTCCCCATTACACATTGTTTACAAGGTAGTTTGCTTTCTTTATATGGCTTATCACTTAATAGTTGTAGTAACTGTTAGCCTTTTCTCCCTGCTTAAATATCAAAAGCTAGTTGTGAAAAATATTAACTTGCCATTTAAAAACAATCAACTGCTGGCGCCCCTGGGTGGCTCAAAGCATTCAACTTCAGCTCATGTGGTTTTTGACCCCTGCATCAGGCTCCATGCTAACGGCTCAGCTCCAGCTGAGGTGACTGGGGCCTGCTTGCCTGCTTCAGATTCTGCCTCTGTCTCTCTCTGCCCCTCCCCCACTCACACGCTCTCTGTCTCTCTCAAAAATAAACATTTTAAAAAATCAACTGTTGTATTTTCCTACTGCAATATTTACATTTCCATTTATGAAATTAATATAAAGCAAATAAGTTTTTTTAGCTCCAAGTTACATTTAAAATGCTCACCTCCTGGGGCACCTGGGTGGCTCAGCCAGTTAAAAGTCTGACTTCAGCTCAGGTCATGATCTCAAGGTTCGTGAGCTGGAGTCCCACATCAGGGTCTGTGCTAATGGCTCAGAGCCTGGGACCTACTGTGGATTCTGTCTCCCTTTCTCTCTGCTCTTCCCCACTCACACTCTGTCTCTGTCTCTTGCTCAAAAATAAACATTAAAAAAAATTTTAAATGCTTGCCTCCTGAAAATAAACATTGCAATGTTAACAATACATCTGAGTAGCAAGACTTGTTCAATTTACCCATATTGTAAAGCCATTTAGATACAATGATAATCTTTTTGATCACATGTTAAAATAGCAAAGTAAACTGTTCCAGGAATTCACCTTTTTGGTTTAGTGCTGAGGCCTAAACTCTGAACATTCCAACTATCATTATTATCCTAAACAGTATCTTTCCAGAAAAGTACTTAAAGTAGTTTATACTAAGAGAAGTGTTGACTGAGCATGCATTGCCTCTTCTCTGGACCCTGAGAAATCTTATTCTAAATTGTGTATTGTAATCTCTGGTAGGCTCATTTCCACTTTCAGCAAAAAGTAACTAAAAGTCTTGAAAATGTAAAACGACCATCTCTGCTTTAGAAGGATATGAAGGACCATCTTAAAACTGTGACCAACTCTTCTGAAACTACTTCTACTGTTGAGCTTATTTATCCCCATCCTTGCCACCAGCTCAGGTCTCTAGAATTCCCCTTAAATGGCTTGATACTGCGCCTCGGGGAGTTCCTTCCACTGCCCCTACATAGCTTCTACCTAACAAGAACACAAAGCTAGAACATTAAGAATAGGAAAAAGCAGTCATGCTGTTGGGAGCTACAATACCAACACTGAAATACAAACATATATGGAAAAAAATCAATATAAATAATTTTGGGCCATCCATGCCAACAGTCACCTTCTGAGAACACAGGATAGAGAACTATATCTTGATACGAGAAAAATAAGACTTGATATTTTTAAAAGTGTCCAGAATTCAAGACTTTTTCTCTCCCAATTTACCCATGACTGAAAATGCCTCCAGACCTAATACACTGAGAGTGAACACAAGAAGAGAAAATTTTTAATCTATTACTAGCCTGATGGTAACACAAACTTTTTTTCTAAAAGCATTTGCTACCAATAAATGTCTTAGTTTACCAATCAAGAAACAGATTAAAGTAACAGTTTTCTCATTTCATGGATATCTTGTAAGGAATATAAACTATTATTAAAACTATCAGTAAAAACATTATTTGTAAAAAGGCCAGAAACCAATATTTAAAAAGCTACATATGTAAAATAAATTTATGTAATTTCTTGTAAGTAAAAGAGGGCTGGGGTGCCTGGGTGGCTCAGTCGGTTAAGCATCCAACTTCGGCTCAGGTCATGATCTCAGTTTGTGGGTTCGAGCCCCACGTCAGGCTCTGTGCTGACAGCTAGCTCAAAGCCTGCTTCAGATTCTGTGTTTCCCACTCTCTCTGACCCTCCCCTGAACACACTCTCTCTCTCTCTCTCACAAAAATAAATTTTTAAAAAAACATTAAAAATTTTAAGTAAAAGAGGGCTATTTTAAATGTATCTGTCAAATAAACTAGATAAGATAATCTTTATTTTCAGGAAATTAGAGTAGCTTGTAATGATTTCTCTTTTTTTTAAAAAAAGGAAGAAAGTCGCAATAAAGCAGAATGAAAAACACATTTCTAGATAAGAAATCGCTAATACTGAAAATCCTTTGTATTATCTTCCCACATAATTAATACTGATGTTACCAATAGGTCCCATTATCAAAAGCAGTGTGAAAGAATGAAAAACAGTATATTTCATCCCCTAAAGTTCTAATAATTTACATTCTTTTCTCATGAGTTTTTTTTCTACTCCATAGTTTATTACTGCTAAAAATGCCTGCTGCAGTAAAAATCCCCAATAAAATTATGTATCATTCACTGCTTTATGTTTTTCCTTTTGTTCATTTCCAGTTAGTATTAGCCTATCTCATTTATCAAACTTTCAGCTGAACACGACAGAGCATTTAGGAAAATTAAACTATTATAGCATTTCCTTAGTGAGACTGGAATTCTGCTGTGGGAAAACATACTCTCCTAAGTCAGCACGATATAAACATTTCGATAATCTTTCAATCTTTCTCCAGCTTTGTCCAAATTTACATGGTGACCAGCAATCAGTAAAGCAATTTTTAAACTCTACTCTAGATTTTTAAAACCATAGGGGAAAAAAAGTTGAGATACATATTGAAGGGGCACCTGGGTGGCTCAGTCAGTTAAGCGTCCAACTTCGGCTCAGGTCATGATCTCACGGTTCGTGAGTTCAAGCCCTGCATCAGGCTCTGTGCTGACAACTAGTTCAAAGCCTGAAGCCTCTTTCAGATTCTGTGTCTCCCCCTCTCTCTGGCCCTCCCCTGCTCACGCTGTGTGTGTCTCTCTCTCAGAAATAAGTTTCAAAAAAACATTTAAAAAAAATTTTTACAGTAATTAGTTGGTTTTTTTTAATTGTGTATACCCTTTTCAGGCCAAGAAGAAAAAAACTTACATATTTTACCTTTTTTTTAATTTACCCCAAATAAGGTCTAGATTCAGATAAAGCAAAACATACTTACAGAACTAGCGTCAACATCACTGTGGATGGCAACTGTCTTAATGCCCATCTTCTTACAAGTTTTAATAACCTATTTTAAAATATATTAATGTTATCTGTTAATAGGGATTCAGATTTCAAGGGGTTTAATAATAAAATTCACAAAGTAAAATGGAAAAAAGATTAAAATTCTACTCACCCTACATGCAATTTCTCCTCGATTAGCAATAAGAATTTTATCAAAAGTCTGAAGAGAGAAAAAACACACATAAGAAATTGTTATTCTCACTTTAGAACCAGAAAACAGGTTTTCCCACAACACTGGATATGATCCTAACAAAATATTACTTTCTAGAGTAGGACTAAATATTTCATCTATGTTCATCTATAACCCAGTTGCTACTAAACTCGTCTGGTAGGATGTGGCCCTATAATTAGTCTGCTAAAACATCAACTGATTCGGTTCAGTAAATCTTAAATGAAATAAGGGATATTTATAAATTCTCTTACCAAAAGATAATAATCTTCAAATAACAGTTCTGAATACTAAACAATTTTCGACAGAATTGCTACCACTTACCTGATAGTGTATATTCTAAATTCAGGGAATTGATGTGAAGTTTGAGTAACCATCATATCTGAAGCAGCTAAGGCCTTGTAACAGAGTAGCTCCATTTTGGGTAGGCCTAGATACTTCCATTCTAAGCCCCACTTTGCCACTAGCAATAACTTATTTGACTTGAAGCAAATCAATCTCTGTAGGTCTTCACTTTCACATATAAACTGATGGCATTTTAAGGGGAAACTATTTAGTAAGGTTCTCTTCCAACTCTAAAATTGTACAGGCTAATCCTTTTAAAGAAACACCAACTAATGTGGATACCTTTTAGTACACAATTATTTCTGGGTTAGTGAATGGTTATATGTTGAATGGAACTACAAAAAAATTTTAGTTATATTTCTAAAAGAAAGTTAAAGCTATATATGATCTTTAAAGTACTCATATAACTGAAAGTAATATTTTAACCCAAAAGGGAGTCACAGAAACTCAGAATTGGAAAAGGAATTCAAAATCTTGGCTTAAACTCTATGTCACACATGACTTATCCCAGCAAATTGAGACAAGCCTCGGCCTAAAAATTGGTAAACTCCTAATCTGATAGAATCCTGAGTCATTCAGAGCCTTGAGCAGATGGGTCCTTAAAATACCCTCATGTCACCTCAAGCATGAGACTGCAAAATCATTGGCCATTCTATACCCAAATAGTCATGGTAAATCCCTGTTAAACACTAAGAATATACAAAGAAAAACATGTTTTATCCCTCTCTGAACTGCATTTTAAAATGTGTATTTATACGTATTAAACAGATGACATCCGATAAAAGCAACACAAACACGAAGTTACACAATAAGCAACTGTTATAGCAAATATAACAAACCATAACATTATAGGGATTAAGAACTTCCTCCTAATCTGTATCCGCATGGCAGAATAATAGTTAAGAGCTGGTCTGAAACTAAACTGCCTAACACTACCACATGTTCTTCGTGGGCAAGCCATCCTTCTTGACCCTCATTTCCTGGTATGTAAAATGAGAGTAATAATAGCACCTGCCACAAGAGGCTGTGAGAATATGAATTAACACCATTAAAGTATTTAGAATAGTGCCTAGTACATAACATATACTCGTGAGGTGTTAGCTATAGCTATGGTTATTCAACCCTTTGGACCACACACCACACTGTTTGTGACAAATCTAAGAGTGTGAACCTATCTAACAGGGAAAAAGTCCATATCTAAATCTAGCCTAGTTAGGACAGCTCACTACCTCTAGATTGGAACTCAACACATGTGCAGAAATATGTTATATATACCAATATATATGTGCATCCCAACTTCTATGCTAAAGTTTTCATATTAAACCATGGATTTCATAAAAGGGAGTTTATCATAGCTAATTCATCTGGACCAGTGCCGTCCAATCAAGTAATCACTGGACGCATAAGGTTACGAAGCTCTTCAAATGTAGCCAATCAAACTGAGATGCCAGAAGTGTAAATTATACACTTGGATTTAAAAGATCTGGTACTAAAAACACAAAAACAGAAAACAAAGTAAGTATCTCACTGATACTTTTTATATTGATTATGTATTAAAATAACATTATATATAGAATTAAAACATACTATTAAAGTTAACTTCTTCAGGTTTTTTTTAATATGGCTATTAGGAAATTTAAAATGATATATACCCTGCACTTGTGTCCACACTGCTATTGAACTACAATGATACAGACCCTTTCTCCAAGCCTCCAAATTCTTTTGAGTAGTTTTGCCTACTTCAAGAGGTGATTTAGAAGATACATCAGCTATTTCATTCTCAAATAATCATTCATCAGTTTTACCTGATTCATGACACTCACCTTGAACCATCTCTTCTTAACCAAAAACTCTCCTGCCCTGTTTGAGGCCCTCATTGTCACAAGTGACATTTTACCTCTAATCACCACTTCTATGCCCTTCCTTTCTTCTATCACGAGCCTCAACCATTATCCTATATCAGGATTTAAATTTACAATACACAAAACTACCTTCAAAATTAATCCTATAAAGTAAATGGAAAAATAAATTAGTTTAATCAAATCTCTCAAATACCCAGAATTTAAGAATATTATGTTATTCTGTTGAAAAACAAGGGAAACACACTAGAAGTTTATTCAATTTCTGGTAAAGGTACAAATACAAAATTTAAGACTCAGGTTGTGGCCCACAATGAAAAAAGGAAAGTTAAGCAGCTATAAAACCTATGATTAGAGCGGTAATTATACGGCACTAATAATATTTAATCTGTCCACTGAACACAGCATGGAGACAAGAAAGTAAAACCATTTGAACTTTGCTATTCAGAGTATTTTTTTAAATACTTACTTTTTCATTAGAATCATATCCTGCTGAACAGAGACTACGGGACACCATTAAGTGCTGTCTTGAGTAACGTGGGACATGCTACAAAAAAAAAAAAAAAAAAAAAAACTGAAATAAATTACAGATCCTTGAATGGGCTTTAAAAATATTTTTTCAGTGGGGCGCCTGGGTGGCTCAGTCAGTTGGGCAGCCAACTTCGGCTCAGGTCATGATCTCATGGTTCTTGGGTTCAAGCCCCACGTCAGGCTCTGTGCTGACAGCCAGCTCAGAGCCTGCAGCCTGTTTCAGATTCTGTGTCTCCCTCTCTCTCTGACCCTCTCCTGCTCACGCTCGCGCTCTCTCTCTCTCTCTCAGAAATAAATAAGACATAAAAAAAATAAAATAAAAATATTTTTTCAGAGCAATTCTTCCAGTATGCATCTACCTAAAATATTGTATCAATATATGTAGTTCTAAGCCACAAGCCATAACTGTGGAAGGTTGGGAGGTAAATCAGAACTACAGACATATCCCTTTAGCACACAAAAGGAACCAAAGGCATCAGAGTGATCTCCAGAAAAGTAAAAGAGTCAATGGGTCAGTTTTTTGGTTTTTTTGTTTTTTTTTTAATTTACATCCAAGCGAGTTAGCATATAGTGCAATATGATTTCAGGACTAGATTCCCTAATGCACCTTACCCATTTAACCCATCCACCCCCCCTCACACACACACACACAACCCTCCAGCAACCCTCTGTTCTCTATATTTAGGAATCTTTTGTTTTGTCTCCGTCCCAGTTTTTATATTATTTTTGCTTCCTTTCCCTTATGTTCATCGGTTTTGTATCTTAAATTCGTCATATGAGTGAATCAAATGATATTTACCTTTCTCTGACTGATGGGTCGATCTTATAGAGAACTGATGCTTACCAGAGGGGCGGGGGATTCAATAGGCGATGGGTACTAAGGAGTACATTTGTGATAAGCACCAGAGAAGGCATGGACTGCACTGTATACCTGAAACTAATATAATACTGTATGCTAACTGAAATTAAAAACTTCTTTAAAAAAGGATCAATGGGTCAAATAAAATTTAAAGAAAGTTCTGATTATGCACACTGACATGGCAGCATCATAAGGTCACATACCGCACAGAACTTTATAAAACATAAAACAAGAGTCTTGGCCATCAAGGAGCTTCCACTTTTTTTTTTAAATGTTTTATTTATTTCTAGGAGAGAGAGAGAGAGACAGCGTGAGCAGGGGAGGGTCAGAGAGAGAGGGAGTCACAGACTGAAACAGGCTCCAGGCTCTGAGCTGGCAGTCAGCACAGAGCCTGACGCGGGGCTCAAACCCACGAACCGCAAGATCATGACCTAAGCGAAAGTCGGACGCTTAACCGACTAAGCCACCCAGGCTCCCCGAGGAGCTTCCATTTTAACAAGGACCAGAAAGTAATCAAACAGAATTTATTTACTGATACCTTGAACAGGATTTCTTATTTTACTTTTCTGGTACAGTGAAAAAAGTACAGGCATAGTGAAAAAGAAATACTAATAATCAAGTTCACTTCTAATTCATTATTATAAATGTGGAAAAAATGTTCTCTTAAGGCTTTAAAACATTAAAAATCATCACTAATAAAACGTATATTTGATGTTTAAAAAAACAATTTACCCAGTAGTGACTGATAAACCTAGTCCAAAAAAAAAAAAAAAAGGTGGGGTGAGTGAAAGGCAAATGATACTACCCCTTAGAACTTTCTAAGAGGACAACACTAATAAGAGGCAAATGTTTTTATACCAACATTCTTAAATAAACTCAAAGATTTCATTTTTTTAAAGCACCAAGCCCTAAATTACAAAATGTAATCTTTATACAAAAGTGAAGGTAATAGAGAAAAAAGACACACTTTATAAAACGAAGCCCACGCTACCAAGTAAAAGACTTGTAAATCAGGACACCTGAGTGGCTCAGTCCCTTAAGTATCCAACAATTGATTCTGACTCAGGTCATGATCCCAGGATCTTGGGATCGAGCCCCGCGATGGCTCTGAGCTGAGCATGGAGCCTGCTTAGGATTCTCCCTCTCTCCCTCTGCCCCCTCCCTCACTTGTGCACATACTCACTCGTGCTCTCTCGCTCTCAAATTAACAAAAAGTAAAAGACTAGTGAAGTCAATGGTTAGAAACTAGGAAAACACACTTCATACCGTGTGCCTTTTAAAGACCAAAACTCACTCTTAAATACATTCAGACATCCCTGTAAATTCAAGAGTATTAGGCCCAATTTTAATGAGAGAACAGTCTCAAGAATTTTAATTTGTCCAAAGTCATTAGGCTAGGCTGCAATGGTTGCAAAATTTAAGCACAGATCTATTCAAAGCATTCTGGAGTTTATTTTGAGATAATAAAAAATAATGGCACCTCCCACATGAACACCAATATCTATGCAAATATACAATTTAAAAAGGAAAAAAAAAAAAAAAAAACAATTTACCAGGCGGGTCTCACCACTCTATGCATTCAAATAAAAATACAGTCTTCCGCTGCCTTCAGCAGAACAGCTATTTAGCAATTTCAGTCCCACATCAGACTTAATAAGATAAAGGTAATACTACTTCCCCCCGAAAATCAGGGCTTGTGTTTATAGCCTCAGCCCATGCAGAAAACAAACTAAGAAAACAAATTCCAAGAATAAAGAAAAACAAAAGCTCCCTGGAACTTTCTCATTCTGCTGCAAGGTAGCACAGGATATTTACACAAAACAACATACCAGCTTCCTATGCATTTTATATAATGTAACAACAAAACAGTTGACATTTTTACAAATTCTCCCTAATACCGTAAGGCATATAATGGTCTGTTGTTGCATGAACAGGTCAACATAATCCTTTTACCAAAAAAAAAAAAAATCATACATCTGTCTTTAATCACTAACAAATAAAGGCTATAACTGATTCCTGATGACAAATGTGCATCTTACAGACACAAAACACAACCTGGGATGGACATTTTAGGTATTCTAATTAGCTTTGGAGAGTGAGAACGATAGCGACGTTTAGCTCTGGGGGAGGGAACGCTTTAAAAAGCACCCTACCACCCAGCAAAGAACTATGGGAGAGAAAATCAAGAAACCTGCATCCTAAGCCTAACTCTAGGACTTGAGCAAACCATCTGCTAAGAAATGAAAGTCTGGATGACTTTACTTTAAGGTCCCTTACAAATCTAAACCACAGTTATCAAAAAAACAAGAGCTTATTTAGTACAGAGGTATCTAACACGTACAAGCCTCTCATGATCATGGGAGGATACACAGTCGATCCAAAGTCAACATGGACACCACCAAGGTGGTGACCAGAGCTCACTGCAGAACTACTCTCAGAGTAACTAACCAACATGCAGAGCCACTTGGTGGAAACAGAGTTAATTTCACAGATTTTAATAAATATAAATTTTGCACTAAGTTTCTAGGCTACTTCTGGGAATAAAAACCTCAGGATTCTATTAGATGAGCCTATGAAGAATAAGCTAAATTTGCCCCAAAAGGACAGAGTTTCTATCCCCAAACCATTTGAAAATTTCAAGTGGCCAGGCTCTGACCACTGTTTGGGGCCGCTGACTCAATTATATTATATTTACTTTCACTGAAGTTATCGGTTACCTAAAACTAGAATAAAAAACTTCTATGCCAGGGGCTCCTAGGTGGCTCAGTCGGTTAAGCAACTGACTTTGGCTCAGGTCATGATCTCATGATTCATAGTTTGCGCCCCGCATCAGGCTCTGTGCTGTCAACACAGAACCCACTTCAGATCCTCTATCCCCCCTCTCTCTGCACCCCCTCCACCTGCGCGAGCACACGCACTCTCAAAAATAAACATTTAAAAAAGAAAGCCTAGGCTTAAAAAAAAAAGTCTATGCCACATAGTTCTTAAAATTAAATCCACTCTATTATAAGTGGAAAATGTAGAAGCTGTAGCACTATACTTAATCGAGCCCAGTGGTATTGTGGAATCTTTTTATTACTATTTAAAATACTTGATTCTGAAAACCTAAGACTGTATTTTACCACCAGTATTAAAAAAGAAAAAAGCATATAGCTTGTACACACGTGAGTTTGTGATAATGTGGCCCAAAATTTTAGAAAACATGGATTCCCCTGGTTAGCCAAGCAACTGGAAGTACAAGTGGTCCAAGCAGAACAAGAAGAGCAGAACAAGGGTTTGAACTGGTTTACAGCTGGCCTTTCTCTGTTCCTGTTCACTCCTGGGAGACCTTGTGGAAGATCAAAGTTACAAAGAATACAGGTCAAAAATCAGATAATTTTTGTAGAGATACAGACAAAATTTCTTTTTATTTTATCTGTTTCTTTTGTTTTCTAGTAATCTCCATGCCTAACATGGCCTGGAACTCATGATCTCAAGATTAGGAGTCACAGGCTCCACCAACTGAACCAGCAAGGAGCCCCTAAATTCTTTATTTTTTACAGAGAGAGAGAAAGAGAACGACGAACAAGGGAGCATGAAGGGGGTCAGAGGACAAGAGAGAAGAGGCTCCAAACCCAGTGCAGAGCCCGACATGGGGTCTGTCTCACAACCGTGAGCCAAAATCAAGAGTCAGATGCTTAACCACTGAGCCACCCAGGCACTCCTAAAATTTTTTTTAAATAGAGAATAGTTAGTAGAAATCTGTTAATTTGCACCTCTATACAGAATTTTAACTTATTACTTTTAGTAAGCATATAACTGGCTACAAGCCCCATCCAAATTCTTTTAAAGTGCTTCCTAAGGGGCGCCCGGGTGGCTCAGTGGGTTAAGCGTCTGACTTTGGCTCAGGTCATGATTTCACGGTTCGTGGGTTTGAGCCCTGCGTCGGGCTCTGGGCTGACAGCTAGCTCAGAGCCTGGAGCCTGCTTCAGATTCTTTGTCTCCCTCTCTCTGACTCTCCCCTGCTCATGCTGCCTCTCTCTCTCTCTCTTTCTTTCTCTCTCTCTCTCTCTCAGAAATAAAACATTTTTAAAATTTTTAATTAAAAATAAAGTGCTTCCTAAACCCAGAAGCTCTAGGAAAAAACCTGAATCAACTCCAATTATAAAGCCAAGAAGAGAAAGGTCAGCATACACAAAATGACTTCCCAATAACCTCTTACCATTGGTTCTCTTCTACAAGATAAAGATTTCCTGTATTTTCCACACATGGAGAAGAAACACCTGCTAACAGTGTGGCACATGACAAGTAGCAGAAGTTTCAGGGTCCCAAGACCTGGGTCAGCTCTTAGGTCCACTGCTTCGTAGTCATGTACCACTGAGCAAATCATCTCTCCAGGCCCCGGTTTCCTTCTAGTAAAATGTAGAGATACCTCCTGGCTTTCCTACAGTTGTTGAAAGGATCACATGAACGTTTACAGACTGTAAAGCACCAACAAAATGTAAGAGATTACTAATTAAATATAATTATACAACTGTCCCCTTCTTAAAATTATACCAGACTCTTTGGGAGTTACCATTAGGGTAATAATAATAAGGAGCTCTGGTACAGACTGAGATTTGCATGTTCTAGAAAGCATACTATAACTGTTAACCAACAAAAAAAAAAAAAAGGAGGGGGTGGGGTAAGGAACAAAGATTACAGCTCTTCAACAAACGCCATACAAACTTTCAAACCACTGCAAACAGGGAAATCAGTTTTTCTAACATAGCACCTACTTTTACATTATGGACATGACCTCATGTGGCAGCGGGAAACTGGTAAAGCCAATAGCAGTTATCTCAAAAAAAAAAAAAAAAAACAAGCAACAATGTAAATACTAGTTTAAAACCAAAGGCTAGTGCAAAAATCAAAGCTACCATTATTCTTAACACATCCACAGCGGCATTCAAATAAGTAATACTAAAATCTGTTAACAGGCTCATTCATGATCAGGATGCATTCTACTTCAAAGTAGCAGCTATCCTCAAGGCTGGGGATTAACGGACCCATAAAGTGATCTTACCAAGGTAAAAGTCAACATTAGCTAATGTTTCAGCTTCAAAATTTCCTAGAAGAGTTCCTCTCTGCGTTTCACGACAAGGAGCTCGGCAGCCTCGGCTGAGTATTTACTGCAGCACTGTACCAGCCCTAGAGCGACCTGGGAACGACCTCCAAAAACACTAAAGTCAGGCTTTTTCATTTAAGCACAGCTTTTTCTTTAAAACAGACATGGACTATTTAGTTGCTGGGACCTCACTAGCCAGCCCAATCTTCCACGGCCTCACAAGACCTCCTATCAAAAGCAAGGCTGAATACCTGGTATTTGAGAGATGATCAAATCTCAAGGTTCTCTGGCTCTGCCTCCACAGTAAGTTAGAACACCAGGAAACTGCATACATCAACTCTAAACTTTCCTCATCCTACCCAGCTCCTGGCCCAGGCCATTCTTCCCACCCCACCTGTAGCGGATGTTGTTGGGGCCCATCCAGAGCCTCGACAGCAGGGAGTACAGCTTCCCCAGCTGCTGTGTTGGCCACTCACAGCTCACACGTGCTCCCTGGTCTGACCCATTTACCTTAACCAGACAGGAGTTCTCCATCAAGGCAGGGAGCTGCCGCTCTCTCGGCCCACAGCCAATGACTGACTAACAAGGGTGTACAAAAGGCTATCCCCACTCACCTCAAGATGCGACCAATTCAGTAGTGGACTCTGGTTTCTAAGAACTGGCTATCCAATATGGCAGCTACTAGCCACATACTGAGCACATGAAATGCACCAGTCCAAATTCTGATGTGTTCCAAGTATAAAATATATACCAGACGTGAAGACTTAATACCAAGACAATACAAAAGACTTCAATAAGTTTTTACATTTATATGTTGAAATAATATTTTGAATATATTGGGTTAAATAAAATACAATACTATTAATTTCACCTTGTTTAATTTTTTTAATGTGAGTCCTAGAAAACTTTACATTTGCAGCTCCTATAACTTTTCTATTAGACAGGGCTAATTTAGAGCAGGGCTTCTCGAACATTCCTGCGCATCAGCATCACCTGGAGGGCTTGTGAAACCATTGGTGGGCTCCATCCCCAGCTTCTAATTGGCCAGTCTGGGGTGCAACTGAAAAATTTGCATTTCTAACAAGGACCCAAGTTACGCTACTTCCGCTGCAGACTGAGGCCCCACTTTGAGAATCACTGCTTCAGGGGCACCTGGGTGGCTCAGTCGGTTAAGCGTCAGACTTCAGCTCAGGTCATGATGTCACGGTTCGTGGGTTCAAACCCCGCATCGGGCTCTGTGCTGACAGCTCAGAGCCTGGAGCCTGCTTCAGATTCTGTGTCTCCCTCTCTCTCTGACCCTCCCCTGCTCATGCTGTCTCTCTCTCTCTCTCAGAAATAAATAAAAAAACATTAAGAAAAGAAAAAAGAGAGACAATCACTGCTTCAGAGCTCCCCTATAGGGAAAGACCAAAACTAGTTCCCAGCTGGGTTCCCTTCCTCACTTCGCCTCCCCCCACCCCCATCCTCTTCTGTTGACCACCAGCCTTTGCAGGCTCTGCTTCTGGGAAACGTAACCATCCCACCTCCAACAGCACTGTTTCTCCACAACTATAACCTTCACAACGGGCCAGATCAGTGGCAACCAATAAGACTGGAAGAAAGATGACTGCATTTTTTTGTAAAATGAGTATCAAGCTTATTTACTGGTGTGCTAGTTGCCTTTATATATTCTTTATATATTCTATGCAGCCAATGGCCTACTGCTTCCCTCTTCTCTGTGGCTACTATGGAGGCTCAACTAATTTTCCTGTCAAGATGTATAAATTTCTCCTTTATCCTTTTTACTAAGTTTGTTAATATGGCATAATAAAAGCATTGACCTTAGATTTGACTTTGAATCCTGAATCTCCCACTTAATTGTTGTGTGACCTTGGGCAACTTAGTTAACTCCGGCTGTGAAAACAAGGATCATGTGAAGATGGTTTGATTATTAAATATGAATACAGCTTTCTTCCTCCTTTGCCATTTGCAGCAACCCTAGAATCATCAACCCTAGAAGACGGCTTCGAACTACTTCTTTCCACAACCATCCAGCACCCCATAAACAACAGGTAAGATCAACCATCCCTCTGTGCTTTGTAAATTCCATCAAATCATTTTAATGGAACTGTTGTGTTCATCTTCCGTGCCAGGCTACAGCCCTCCCTAACACTAAGACACTATCCCACCCAGGCGCTTAGGAAGACCGAAGAGTCATTTTTTTTTCATAAATTGCGATTTAATTCACAGACTATAAAACTTATTCTTTTAATTTTTTTTTTATTTATTTCTAGGAGAGAGAGAGACAGCGTGAGCAGGGGAGAGTCAGAGAAAGGGAGTCACAGACTGAAACAGGCTCCAGGCTCTGAGCTGGCAGTCAGCACAGAGCCCGACACGGGGCTCGAACCCACGAACCGCGAGATCATGACCTAAGCGAAAGTCGGACGCTTAACCGACTAAGCCACCCAGGCGCCCCAAAAACTTATTCTTTTAAAGTGTACAACTATGTGGGTTTTTTTTAATTTTTTTGATGTTTTTATTTATTTTTCAGAGAGAGAGAGAGAGACAGTGTGAGCAGGGGAGGGCCAGAGAGAGAGGGAGATACAGAATCCAAAGACAGGCTCCAGGCTCTGAGCTGTCAGCACAAAGCCCAACGCAGGGCTCAAACCCACAAATCGTGAGACCATGACCTGAGCCGAAGCTGGACGCTCAACCGACTGAGCCACCCAGGCGCCCCCAACTATGTGGTTTTTTAGTATATTCACAAAGTTGTGGAAGCATCACCACTCTGATTCCAGAACATTTTTTCATCACCCCAAAAAGAAACCACTTAGCTATTAGCAGTTTCTACCAGTCTGCACCCCCAGCCCTTGACACCCACCTGTCTGCTATGCATCTGCCTATTCTGGACATTTCATATAAATGGAATCCTACAATGCAGTGGCCTTTGGTGCCTTCCTTTCAGGGATCCCTGATTCCACTCTTCCCTTACGTCTCCCTTCCAACACAACAGCAAAGACTCCTGGCTCTAGCTCCAAATCACATCCCAAGTCTTACCGGTTCCAACTCCAGCACAGCCACACTACCATCGTCTCTTGGTGAACGTCTACAATGGCCTCCTGACTGGTCTCCCTGCTGCCACTCTTCCTCACCTCATCTCCACTAGGACATTCTCTACACAGCACTCAGAATGGTCTTTTCAAAGCATGATTCCAGTTTGCTTAAAATCCTCCAAAGGACTCTCACAATTAGGATAAATTCACCATACAAGCCCCTATATGACTGACCTACCTCCCTCATCTCCTAGCACTCCTCTGTCATTCATTCACTCCAACCACACTGGCCACACCTATCCCTTGACTGTACCAGATATGACTGCAACTCAGAGCTTTCGTTTCAGCCTTCCTTTGGGTGCTAGTCCCCTAGATTGTCACATGGTGAGCTGGGTCACTTTTCTGTTCAAATGCCACATGCTCAGAAATGTCCCCCGTTTTTTATAAGTAACCAGTTCTCAATACCACCACCACTCTTTATCCCATCATCCTATTTTTCTCCTTTCAGAGCACTTACTGCTCATTGGACTATCTATTTCTTTTTTATTATTTTTTTTATTTTTTTATTTTTGAAAGAGAGCATGAGTGAGCAAGGGGCAGAGAGAGGGAGAGAGAGTGCAGAGACTCAAGTAGGGCTCAAGCTCACCTGAAGTGGGGCTCAAGCTCATGAACGGTTAGATCATGACCTGAGCCGAGGTCAGATGCTTAACTGGCTGAGCCACGCAGGCGCCCCTGAACTTATTTCTGTGAACACGGCCAGAGTGCTCTACTTGGATATGGCCACAATGAGGGCAGAGATGTTCACTGTTTAATGAACCCCATATTAAACATAATGATGTTTAATACCCCAGCATTAAACAGCACCTGGCACATAGCAGGTATCGCAGGTTGGATGGTGGCCTCCAAAATGACATGTCCATATCCTAGAACTTGTGGCTATGACCTCTTCTGGAAAAAGGGTCTTTGCTGATACATTTCGAGATGAGATCATCCTGGATCCTGGTCATGGCCTTAAATCTAAAGACAAATGTCCTTAGAAAAGAAAAAAGAGGAGAGGACACATACAGGGAGAAGAAAGGGAAGGCCATGTGAGGACACAGGCAGAGACGGAAGGGATGCAGTCACAAAGTAAGGGATGCCTGCAGCTACTGGACGCTCAGAGACCAGGAGGCATTCTTCAATAGAGCCTTCAGCACGAGCATGGCCTCCCAACATCTTGATTTCTAACTTCTAGCCTCCATAACTGTGAAGGAATAAATTTGTGTGGTTTAAGCCACCAGCTGTGTCCCGTGGATGCTGTTAGTTTTCCTGACTGGAATTATAAGCCAATATTTTCCAACATTTTTAAAATTCACTTTTATCTTATTAATACTGATCCCATCACAGTTTTTTTTAATAAAAATGTCAATAGGAATTTAAAATAAAGTTTTTTAATCATACAACACCCTAGTTTTTCAAAAAAGCATATATTTGCTCCAACTTTTGGAAAGTATCTTCAAAAAACAGCAATATTTCTACATATGAAACTATACCACACTACTGAAAATACTAGAATTAAAGACCTTATCAAATTCTTCCTTCAGTCTTTTATTTTTATTCCTTGACTTCTCTATGCCAGGGACATGGTGAGGGAACACGTTTTGGTTTCTTCTGATCCCCTCAGTACATAGCATAGTACCAGGCACTTTGCAGATGCTCCACACTCTTTAAAGGGACAGAGAACTACATCTCCAGGTAAATGAATGAATCAGTGAACAAGTGAACTATACTGGCTCCTATCAAACCATTCCTCTAAATTCTACTGTCTCTTCATTCTTTTTTCAAATCCGAATGTAGGGCACTAAGATGGAGTGTTATACTTGGGGCGCCTGGGTGGCTCAGTCAGTTGAGCATCCAACTCTTGATATGGGCTAAGATCATGACCCCAGTGTTGTGGGATCAAGCCCCACTGAGCGTGGAACCTGCTTAAGATTCTCTCCCTCTGCCCTGCTCATGCTGTAAAACAAATAAACGAAAAAAGAATTTTAAAAGATGGCATATTCAGTTAAGTATTAACTTACTATATCCTGCAGAGTTCACAATCAACTTGTACCTCAGATCACCCAAAAACCTGCCACCAATTTCCCTCTTTCTTCCCACGAGCTCAACATGACTCCTGTAGTCGTCTAACTCCAGGTTACCTAAAAGGAAACACTGTTTCTACCCCGAAAAATGTTTCCTTTTCAAATTTCTTTTTTCATCCCCATTCTCCCATTTACCCATATCTTTTTTAAAAATTGTTATCATTTAAGGTCTAGCTCAGTCAGGAGAGCACATGAGTCTTAATCTTGAGGTTATAAATTCGAACCCCACATTGGGTGTAGAGACTACTTAAAAAAATAAAATCTTTAAAAACGTTTGGAATCATTTAAACCATGCCTTTACCCTCACTCTTTTGATTAAACTGCCCCCCATGTTTCCTTCTTATTTAGAAAAGGATTTTACCAATCACTCCTCTGTTCTGAACCTCTTAAGAAAATAAAATCCAGAAAGCACATGTATAAATACACAAATGTCTATAAGCATTTTGTCATACTAGAAACTGGTTTCTGTAATAATCTTTGAACATTTTCTTTCCAAGAGACTGTCAGAAATCTATCACCGTATTGGAAAGATTTACCTCAGGGGAATGCTAAAGCATTCAGATAGGCTTAAACGTTCTTTTTCATGACTAGAAAAGAAAGTTTTGGAATTTTAAGGAACATAAAGCTTGAGCATTTAAGTTCTGTGACTGCACTATCTAATGAGACCATCACTCAAATGAGAGAAAATTTGTAACTGTAAAAACAAGGTTTGGGAATCATACCATCCAAGGTTCCAATTCTGCCTCAATCAACTGTGTCTTCAGGCAAGTTACTTAACTCCTGACGTTTGTTTCCTCCTCTGTAATACTGCAACTTTTACCTTGTTATATGGGTAAGAGATAATACATGAAAATCATATAAGGCATCTAAAAGTTCAATCACTGTAACAATCACCCTAACGCCAACATCTTGGAGCCACTGAAAAACAGAGACAAAAAAAAGAAAACAAAAACCTGGGTATTTAACCAAAGTGTGCTTAAAAAGCTGATACACAAAACAAATAAGAATAAAAGGTGAACTCTACATATACCCTAAAGCAAACAAGTTCTGCGAACCAGCTAAAAGAATGGTGACACTAGCGTCTATGGAGTTGCCAGTCTGCTTTCCAACCAACCAAATGGCTTGCAGGAGTGGAAAGAGCAATGGCAGGAATAAAATTTTCAAATGGTTCTGCTTCAAAGGCAGACTCAGTGGAGCACATTGCAGACTCATGTAAGAGAAGCACAGAGAGAAACTGAGCAGCAGTGCAAGTTCCTCCCCTAAAGTGACAGGGAACTCCGGAGATTCTCCCCACTTCCGGGAGGAATTCTTCATCGGCCCTCTACTCCGGTCAGTACCGTCACACATCCACGAACTGCCGTGTTAAACGCTGTGCTGAGAACACAGAAATAGACAAGATGCGGGGCGCCTGGGTGGCTTAGTCGGTTAAGCGTCCGACTTTCGCTTAGGTCATGATCTCACGGTTCGTGGGTTCGAGCCCCACATCGGGCTCTGTGCTGACTGCCAGCTCAGAGCCTGGAGGCTGTTTCAGTCTGTGACTCCCTCTCTCTCTGACCCTCCCCTGCTCACGCTGTCTCTCTCTCTCTCTCTCTCTCTCTCCTAGAAATAAATAAAACATTTAAAAAAAAAAAGAAAGAAATAGACAAGATGCAGTCTCTGGCAACACACTAAAAGCAGGAGATGGGGCGCCTGGCTGGCTCAGCGGGTGGAGCAAGTGATTCTTGACCTCAGGGTTGTAAATTTGAGCCCCATGTTGGATGTAGAGATTATTTAAAAATGAAATCTTTTAGGGACTCCTGGGTGGCTCAGTCGGTTAAGCGTCCGACATCGGCTCAGGTCATGATCTCACAGTTCGTGGGTTCGAGTCCCGTGTCGGGCTCTGTGCTGACAGCTCAGAGCCTGGAGCCTGTTTCAGATTTTGTGTCTCCCTCTCTCTCTCTGACCCTCCCTGCTCACGCTCTCTGTCTCTCTCAGAAATCAATAAAACATTTAAAAATTTTTTTAATAAAATCTTTTAAAAAGGGGGGAGGGGATTGGGACACCTGGGTGGCTCAGTCAGTTAAGCGTCCAACTTCAGCTCAAGTCATTATCTCTCAGTCCCGAGGTGGAGCCCCGCTTCAGGCTCTGTGCTGACAGCTCAGAACCTGGAGCCTGCTTCGGATTGTGTGACTCCCTCTCTCTCTGCCCTTCCCCCACTCATGCTGTGTTTCTGTCTCAAAAATAAACATTAAAGGGGCGCCTGGGTGGCTAAGTCAGTTAAGCTTTCGACTTCCACTTAGGTCATGATCTTGCGGTTCGTGGGTTCGAACCCCGTGTTGAGCTCTGTGCTGACTGCCAGCTCAGAGCCTGGAGCCTGTTTCAGAGTCTGTGACTCTATTTGTTCCACATGGACAGAATACAAGAAATAATCCAATAAAGATTTGTTGAATAAAAAAGTAGTGAAAAGGAAGAAGCTGAGGCCCAGCAAAGTGACTTGCCTAATACACAAAATTTCATCTGTGTGCCTCCAAAGCCCACACCTTTCCCTACACCAGGCCGCCTCATAAGTAAATGCAGAAGATGTAGCAACCGCAACTAATGTAGCTGATAATACTAGGCTAACAATGTGAATGAAGCCTTCAAAAACAGATTCTGTGGCAACACAAAGAATACTGTGTACTCTGAGAGCAGCATTCCGAGGCTGACACTAAACTAATGCAGGCACAGGCTTACTTCCACTTCAAGCTTGAGCTTTCACATTGCTTACCTGGGCCTCAGTTCCCTCCTCCTTAATATGAAGGGCCAGATCCTCTCTAAAGTGTCTTCCAACTCTAGAGTTCAATGACAATAAATCAATTTATGTAACATTTTTTAAAAGATTAAAAAAAAAGGAAGTTTAACAAGCCAACTGAACAAAATAACAGGTGGTTTTCAGGGAGACCTTCATTTTAAAGAATTTGTACAAATGACTTAATAAACTCTATTAATAAACTCAAGTCGTCTTTGCTCAGAAACTACAAGAGACTCCACGTTCAGGATAAAGTGTTAACAGCCGCCCAAAGACACTCCAACACACGAGCCAAGGTTGTCATCAAGAAACCCTGGGGCACACAGCACTGAGCAAAGTGTGGCTAGAACAGCGACAAAACTCCGACTAACCCCTACACAGAAAAGAAAAATAAATTCACAGGAGTAGACTGCGATGTAATACAATTGAAACAGGGTCTCAACTCAAAAGGTACTGGCGATCCTGGCATCGCAAATGCTTTAAAAGTTGAGATAAAGTCACAACTCTAGTTCTACTTCAGCAGCAACTCAGTGTCCCTTCAAATCAGGAAACAGTCAAGAGAAAACAAACTGTGAGGACCCTTTAAAATCCCCCCTGGGAAGCTCACGAAGAAGCCAAAGCCCTAAGGCACAAGAAGTGGCGCAGGGAAAAGCTCGTAGGCGACAGCCACACGGCTGTCAGCCGCTCCCCGGGGCGGGCGGGCCCACGGCGCACGCCTGCCGGCTCCGCGGGCCTCTCTGCACTCCCGGAGCGTCCGGGTACGAGCGGCCGCAGGCGGCGCCGGCTCTGCAGCGCTCCAGCGCCAAGTCGGGGGCAGAGGGACACGGGGCGCCGACGGCTGCGGCCGCGGCGTCGCCCGGGAAGCGCGGGGCGCTCTCCGCCACACTGGCCACCCGCGGGCGGTGAAGGACCGCGAGCCCAGCGAAGCCCAGGCCCAAGGGGGGCCCGGTCGCGCCTCACCTTCAGGGTCCACAGCGCTGAGCTCCGCATCAGCGGCTGCGGCAACCGCCGCCCACGCCGTCCGGCCCGGACAAGCACCGCCGCCCCAACCCAGAGCCCCGCCATTGTCGCCCCTGCTGACCGGCGCTCTGCTGACCTCTCACCCCGCCGAAGGGGGCGGGGAAGGGCAGCGCCAGAGCTTCGGCCAATCACGCGCCGGGACCCGCGGCCCCGCCCCCTGCCGCGCAGGATGGGAGGGGGGGCGACCCGCCAAACCGCGGAAACCAGCAGACCCTTCGCAGGGCAGGCGTGTGCAGGGACCTGAGAGAGGCGGCCTGACCGGGCCCCGACCGGACCGCGGCGTGAGCGAGGCGGGGAGGACGCGCGTGAGTCCCGGCGGCAGCTGGTCCGCGCCTGCTTGGGGTAAATCCCGTCCTGTACCAGCGCCACTTAGCTACCAGCCCGTGGCCTGGCCCCTCACTCCGCATCAGTTAGTGACCTAAGCCCATGGCCACCCTGCAGGGCCAGTGCCCTAAGTTCCAGACATAAGCCCAAACTATGTTCCTTTTCTTCGAAGGCATAAACTGAAAAGCACCAAGTCAAGATAAGGTTTTGAACAGATAGCAGATAATAATCTAGGTCTAGAAATCAGAGATGGGAGCTCAAGCTCTACCTCTGCCTCGAAATAGCTGCGTGCCAGGGGAATAAGCCAAAACTGGGTCAGTTTCTGTTGCTTGCTAGCAGGCACCCTTACTAGTAGTAGTGCAGCTTCTGAGGGCCATACCTTGTGCTGGATGTCCCAAATTCTATCTCATTTAATCTTCACAAGAACGTAAAGGCCCACACATTATTCCCATTTTGAAAAACTAAATTTATAGAGAGGTAAAGTCATTTAGCCAGTAAATGATGACACCAGGGTTTGAACCCACATCTGGCTGTCTTCAGGGACTGGGCTTTTGGTTTGCTGTATTACCAACTTTTTAACAGCACAGAGAAACAATATTATGATAACCCAGGCCCCCATTACAGAGCTCCAACAAATCAACATTTTGTGAGTCTTGTTTCATCTAGCCCCCTTTTCATCTTTTGCTGGAGTAGTTTAAAGCAAATCTCAGGCATCAGGTCATACCGCCAATAAACAGGCCAGTATCAGGAGTTCTGCTCTTAACTATTTTATTTTGTTACTCCTTCAGAGTCACCTTGAGAGAGTTACAAAACTAGGAATGACCTAGAGTATGTTACAGCATAGCAAATGCCTAGAGATACAAACAAAGTGTTTGGGGATATCAGAGAGGTGACATTCATTTCATGGAACTGTAAAATGTAAGTAGAAACTTTCATGACAGACAAAATAAAAAGGAATATCAAATTTCACAGGATTTTTCATCTGTGTATCTAAGGCTGTAATCATTTCCTACCCAAGAAACCTGCTTTTTTTTTTTTTTTCCCCTTTTCCTTCTTCCCATTTTAACCTTTGGACTGGTTCTCCTTAGATCCTGTTTTGTTCTTTTCATGAAAGGCATTTGGGGCAGAAACTACTTGTTTTCTCCACTCATTCCTTTAATAAGAGAGCTCCTAAGTTTTGGCTGCATACAGGCCACCCTCATCAAGGCTGGAATATCCAGCCTCCCTTACAAGAGGTATGGCCACGTGACTAAGGGCAGGCTCATGGAATGTAAGGGTTGTGCCCTTAAAGAGTAGAGGCATACCCGGGGCGCCTGAGTGGCTTAGTCGGTTAAGCGTCCGACTTTCACTTAGGTCATGATCTCGCGGTTTGTGGTTTTGAGCCCCGCATTGGGCTCTGTGTTGACTGCCAGCTCAGAGCCTGGAGCCTGTTTCAGATTCTGTGTCTCCCTCTCTCTCTGACCCTCCTCTGCTCACGCTGTCTCTCTCTCTCTCCTAGAAATAAATAAAACATTAAAAAAAATTAAAAAAAAAAAAAGAGTTGAGGCATACCCTTCATTTCCTCTACTCTCCTTCCTGAACTTAGACATCCTGGTGGGTGCTGGAGCAGCCACCTTCACTCCAAGACAGGAGCCCCATGTTGGAGATATAGCAGAGCAAATGACAGGGGGAACCCAGCCCCCTGACACTGTGGAGCCATCTTACCAGCCTACAGCTGCTTAATGCACATTCTGGGACAGAGAAATAAAGATTTCTCTTGTTTAAGCCATTGTTATTTCTGCCTTTACTATAACAGCCAAAACAGTATCATAACCAACTCATACTTGAGTAGCCATGCGTGAGGTGCTGACATAAGGAAACCTGAAATGCATGATGGTAACTGACAACCCCAAAATCCCAAACCAGAAGCCGAATGCTGATGACTCTTACTGCCATGGTACCTTTTTGGCAAAATAGTTAGTTTCAAACTTGTGGACCATCTTGCTATCGCTATCACTGATACATCTGTACCTCTAATACAATGTTTTCAAAGACTGTGAGCCATGTTTTGAGTTAAACATTTCTAGCTTGGCTGAGCTGTGCCACACACAGGATGTTTATGATCTCCAAACCCCACTTGCTGTCTGAAATGTCTGTAAACAGTTGTTTCATATACTTTGTCTACATTATCCACAGTGATAGGGAAGCAGTTACTCCATCTGAAACCTGGCTGGAGCCAGTAACTCCAGAAGCATGGCCAGAAGCAGGTCTTTTCTCAAAACTCTGAAAGTATCTTTACATCATCTTCTAGCTTCCAGAGTTGCTCTTATTCGTGATCCAGTGTATCTCATTACGGTTACCTGACTGCTGTACTGTCGAGTAGTAGCTATGAAGCAGAGAGAAGTCAGGGTTGTAAATTAGGGAATCCTGAGCAGCCATATGCACAACAAATAGCAAGCCTGCACTCCACCAAGAGACCTTGACCTTTGAGCTACACATATCTGGCTCTCTTTGAGTGAAAGTATGTGCAGACTAGGTATGCTGACTGGAAACTGTGTTTCCCTAAATCCTCTTCCCTTTGTGGTGCCTGGTTAGAGTTAATCAAAAGAAAAACTGATAAGATATTTAGAAGGCAGGACTGAAGCAGTAGCCATTACTCTCTGAAGATTATTATTGTAAGATAAGTAACAGTTTCCTGGAAAGTCTCAGGTTGTCCTCAGACAAAACCTTGCATCCAGTTTGTTTTTCCCAACTGCTACCCCTGCTAACCACCAGCAACTCCAGACCCACCATTGGATGCTTGACTGCAGACCCACAAAGGGGGTAAGTATACTGAGGTAACTGCTTCCATGAGATCCTTCTCATTCCCATTCTCATTCCCATTCTCAGCTACCCGTCAAACTCCAACTTGTCTACCTTGCCAGAGCACCAGGCAGACTATTTTAATCTCTCTCTCTCTCTCTCTCTCTCTCTCTGTCTCTCTGATCCTCTTAAAGGAGCCTGTAGCCATTGACTAATGTGAGAATGCATCAGGGAAGGAAAAATAGCCAGAGTTTTCAGGTATTAGTGGCTCTGAACTGACAGTAATTCCTAGAGACCCAAAATGGCATTGTGTCCCACCACTAAAAGTAGAGAATGTGGCACAACTGTTTGAGTGATGAATGGGTGGTCCATGGCAGAGACTGCTCATTGTCTTCTAATGTCCATCTTCCTCTCATTACTTTAGTAAAAGAACTCACACAGTTTAGGTGGGCACATGGTAAGAACTATATTTCCTCGGGGAAGGAATTCCATGGCAGCAAGAGTGGCCACGTTGCTAAGTTTTGCCCAGTGGGATGTAAGCAGAAGTGACATGGACAGCTTTTGGATTGTGTCCTTCAAAGGAAGGGGCATGTCTTCTACTTTCCCTTCTCTTCCCAGCTTGCCAGAATGCAGGTGTACAGACTGTAAGTAAACTGCCAAGAGTTGAGGAGATGGCAGGATCTAGCTGCTCTCCAAATATGTTCATTCTTCCTCCTGAGCGCACTTCTAGGCAACATTTCCTAGCCTCCCTGACAGCTGGATGTAGTGAGATGCTTGCATTCCTGCCAGTGGAATGTGAGTGGAAGTGAGATATTCCAACCTCAAGGCGAGGTTCATAAAACCTTTCATGCATTCTGGTCACACCCTTTCTTTCTCTCATCTGCAGAGACTCCTGGAAAGCACTAGATAGAAGGGGCCTTGGTAGTTCAGTGACTAAGTAGACCAAGATCTTTCTTGCCTTCCCACACTACACTGTGACATGAGCAAGAAATAAACATTTTATTTGCTTAAGCCACTGAGATTTGAGGTTTGCTAAAGCAGTTAGTCTACCCAGCCTAATACAGTACTAATAAAGGGAAATTAAATAGACTAAAAAGGACTTTTGTACATATCAGAAGGGAAAAGATGATATTTAAGGGGAAAGTAGATTTTTTTTCTGAAAATAGAATGAAGGAATATTTAACACTAAATTATAGAATTGATAAATTTTGACAAGAACTCTTCAAAATCAAAGTATTGAAAATATTTTTCACTATTACTGTAAGTGAATTAGACTGCTGCTTAAAAACTGTCAGAATAAAAACATACATTAACAATATCAGAAATATTGTCCATCCTATGAATAAATAGCACCCAAAGTATCTAAAAACATGGCAAGGACTTCTCCATGTTTTATTTATTTATTTTTGGGGAGAGAGAAAAAACAAGCAAGAGAGGGGCAGAGGGAAAAGGAGAATTTTAAGCAGCTCCATGCCAGCACAGAGCCCAGTGCAGGTGCTCGATCTCACAACTGGTGAGATCATGACCTAAGCCAAAATCAAGAGTCGGGCACTTAGCCAACTGGGCCACTCAGGCACCTTGCAAGAATTTCTCCTCAAAGAATTCCATACGAGAGTAGGCGCTAGAGAAGGAGTTGGCGAATTTTTTCTGTTTAAGAAACAGTAAAGATTTCAGGCCTGTGAGAGGCACATAAATCTCTGTTGTGTATTCTTTTTTGTTTAGCAACCTTTAAAATATAACTTCAAACTTAAAGTCTTAGCTTGCAGGCCTTATGAAAACGAGCAGCAAACTGGATTTGGCCTATGGTGCAGTCTGCAGACCTCTGCCCCAGAGCTGTGCTACACTAAGTGTGCTCCCAACACACAGTCTACGGCGTATTAGTTCAGGTTGCTTTAGCAGATATACTATAGACTGTGTGGCTTAAGCAGTAACTATTTCTCACAATTCTGGAAGGTGGGAATTTCAAGAGCAAGGTGCCAGCAGACCCCAGTGTCTTCTGGAGGCCGCTTCCCGGTATGTAGATGGCCATCTTCTGGTATCCTCACCCAGTGGAGAGGAGAGAAATATGTCTAATGTCTAATGTCTCTTCTGATAAGGGCACTGATCCCATTCATGAGGGCTCTACTCTCATTCCCTAATCATTTATAAAAGGCCCCAACTCCAGCTACCATCATACAGGTGATTAGGTTCAACACATGAATTTTGGAGGGAGATATTCAGTCCCTAGTAGGAGCCCATAGCTAATGCTCTGAGAATTGACTCTGGCCTGCAGACCAAATTTTGTATGGTGCTGCAGTCAAGGGCATGTCATGTTTTATGAACATCCACCATCCTTAGAACACCTTTGTAACACTGGGGAGTTTCCTACAAGATGAGTTCTCCCCAAGATAGAACCAGATATTTGCTTTGTCTTACTCCTTTACAGTTAGGTTTAGGCAGATGATCTAGCTGCACCAGTAGCTGCATTCTAGAAAGGTGTTGATTCAAGACAGCAATGTGATAAGCAGTTGCTACCCAGAATCCATTTGCTGGTAAGGGGAGCATCACAGGCTCCCAGCTGCAGGATGCATGATGAGCCTGGGTAGCAGTGGGGTCTTCACTGGGGTCTTGTAGGAATACTGGGACATTCTGTCCTGTCTATGTCCCCTCCATGTCGACTCTCAAGCCCTTTGGAGATCTTGTGAGTTAATGTCTCTTAATAGATTCCATTTGTATTTAGACTAGCTAGACTCTTCTATTGCATCTAAGAACTTACTGATAAAGACGTTTACTGATAAATGAAATTAATTCACCATCCCAAATTAAACAGTGTGCAGGTACTATCACTAACACCAGAGCTGTTTTTCTTCAATAAAAAATTTTGGAGTTTGTAAGAAATAACAATAAATAATAAAAATAGTTTTAAAAATTGAGTGTTCCAATTAGTGTTAAGAGAAATTTTTTTATTGTGGTCTCTTTCCTCAAGAAGTTCAAAATTTATCTAGAGAGGGAAAAGTAGCATACTGAAAACAAAAAACAAGCACAAAATTGTATACCACGTTATGAAAGACCATCTCTAAATAGCCTAGGAGATGGAGCCACGCCCAGAGCTTTTTCCAAACAACCACTGAAGATCTTAGAAGCTGTCAGCAACCATATTTTATGTCTAGCAGCCTCCTCATTTTGGCCACAAGTTAAGGATGCAAGAATTGAACCCAACTCTTAGGGAAGCTCTTAGGATAATTCTCAAATATGTTTGGGACCGTAGTACCTATGCATAACAATTTTCATTTTCACAGAAGCAAATTAGTAATAGTTTATGACTCTTGTCTTTAAGCAACATATGACAAGGTCCGTGAACCCCTTCATATCTGCCTTGAGAGAACAAGTAACATGTGTAGATACTGTTACTTAGGAAACTTCCTTGCTTACTCTTTTTAATATGTATAGACTAAGGATAAACTTGACTGGATCCTAGAAGTTCAAAAGAACTACAAAGAGTCCATTTCTTTTTTTTTTTTTATTTTTTTTTTAATGTTTTATTTATTTCTGGGAGAGAGAGAGAGACAGCATGAGCAGGGGAGGGTCAGAGAGAGAGGGAGTCACAGACTCTGAAACAGGCTCCAGGCTCTGAGCTGGCAGTCAGCACAGAGCCCAATGTGGGGCTCGAACCCACGAACTGTGAGATCATGACCTAAGCGAAAGTCGGACGCTTAACCGACTAAGCCACCCAGGCGCCCCTCAAAGAGTCCATTTCTGACCCACATGAAGAGAGACAGTAGATAAAATAATAATAATTAATATTTATTAAATGCTCATTCTATGCCAAGAGACTGTTCTGAGCAAAGAGGCATTTGGAGACAAAGCAGAAGGAAGAGGAAAGGACAGACCCTAAGGAAAGTAAATATTATACTGTGGCGTTCAGGGTTTTCATCTTCCAGGCCAAAAACCACAATGTGGCAGAATATGGGCCACACATAGCACTAGACTGTGTTTGGCTTTAGCTGTGTGTGTGTGTGTGTGTGTGTGTGTGTGTGTGGTATGCACTCCTGTGCACACTGTATGTTTCTTATATTGAATTAGTTAACTATCCAAAATATGGCAGCTTTCGGGGCGCCTGGGTGGCTTAGTCGGTTAAGCGTCCTACTTTCGCTTAGGTCATGATCTCGCGGTTTGTGGGTTCGAGCCCCTCGTCGGGCTCTGTGCTGACTGCCAGCTCAGAGCCTGGAGCCTGTTTCAGAGTCTGTGACTCCCTCTCTCTCTGACCCTCCCCTGCTCACGCTGTCTCTCTCTGTCTCTCCTAGAAATAAATAAAACATTAAAAAAAAAAATATGGCAGCTTTCACAGGAAAATCCAAATTTTCCTCTCTGGAGATAAAGAAAGATTTAACAATGTGGGGATTCCCACCTAAAAACATTCAAAGGCATCTCCACACTCAGTCTTTTCTGATGTTTGTGTTTTTTCATCCCCGTATTTTAAGGTGGAAAACCTGGAGCATCTTAATATAGGAAGTGATACTGTCTTTGCATTTTAGAATATTTGTTTTGGATTATTCTAGAACTAGTGCAAAGATACCCACATGAATAAATCTCACAAATATAAGATGCAGCAAAAATAAATAAATAAATAACAAATTGCAGAAGAATATATACAGTTTGATACTATTTTCATGTGGGTTTTTAACATACATGAAGCAGCCTCATATTTTTGAAGAACACATGCGTAAGACATAAAGGGATGAAATAACGTGTGGGAACACTAGTTACTGGATTTGAGAGACGGGTGGCCCTTGCCGAGGGAGACTAGGACTGCCATAACTGGGTAGCTTAGACAACAGAGATTTATTTTCCCACAGATTTGGAGGCTAGAAATCCAAGATCAGAGTGCTGCCCAATTCAGTTTCTGGTGAGAACCCACCCTAGCTTGCAGACAGCCGCCTTCTCACTGCGTCCTCACATGGCCTTTCCTCCCTGCTTGTGTTCAAGGGGAGTGAAAACCAGCTCTCTAGTTATCTCTTCATCTAGAGTCTCTAAATCCTGTCAGTTCAGAGTCTGATCACAATAACCTCATTTAACTTTTAATTACTTCCATAAAGGCCTTATCTTCAAATACTGTCACAATGAGGGTCAGGGCTTCAACATATGAATGGGAGGGTGGGGACACATTCAGCCCATAACACCATCCCATGAAGGGTCACACACAGCGCACACTGACCCAGCAATGAAAATGCATATGTGCAATGTTTTTGCCCAGGGAAGGCTTTCAGAGACTCAGTGACCAATGTTTCTACTGAGGGCTAGTCATGTAAACACCTTTTGCCTAACACCTACCAAAACTCCAGATACCCAAAGGAAAGCAGGTGTTCAGCAATAAACCATGTTGTTTACACAGTCTGAGCACAGGGGGCCACCCTTACCAGTGGAAGGCAGTGGGAATGCTCCCAAAATCCAGCCAAGGGCCACCTTTGCAAATAGGCCCTTCTAAAGACAGTCACTTCAGGGGCGCTTGCGTGGCTCACTCAGTTGAGTGTCTGACTCCTGATTATGGTTCAGGTTAGGGTTGTAGGATCGATCCCAAGTTGGGCTGTCTGCAGTACCTCTTTCGGATTTTCTCTCTCTGCCCCTCCCCCTACTCATTCTCATTCCCTCTCTCCCTCTCTCTCTCTCTCTCTCTCTCTTTCTCAAAGTAAAAACAAACTTAAAAAAAATAAAGACAGTCACTTGAGGCTTGCTTGCTGTGTCCACTCTCCTCTGCACACTTACCAATGGCCCCCTTAGCTCTGCTCCTTCATTCCCACCTTCTGATTAACGACTGCTAAGAAGCCCAATTGCTAAGCACTAAAACTGGGACAGTAATTGTCTATAAATTATTGTTTCTATATTTTATTTTTTTTATTTAAAAAAATTTTTTAATGTTTATTTCAGAGAGAGAGAGAGAGAGACAGCATGAGCAGGGGAAGGTCAGAGAGAGAGGGAGACACAGAATCTGAAACAGGCTCCAGGCTCTGAGCTAGCTGTCAGCACAGAGCCCAATGCGGGACTTGAACCCACGAACTGTGAGATCATGACCTGAGCCGAAGTCAGATGCCTAATTGACTGAGCCACCCAGGTGCCCCAATGTTTCTAGGTTTTAATACCATTGTCATTCAAGGTCAATCATTGTATACTTTATGACCTGAAACGCCCTTACAAACATGTTCTCTCCCAAGGCAATAATTGATTATATCCTTCTAAATTAATTATGTGTCATACTTCAGGAAAGGATCTCACTCTCCTCCATCCCTAGGTGCTGATTAACATGGTAGACAAGCTCTTCAGTCTTATTACCATAGTAAAGATAGCTTGGTGACCATCTTAATCCAACAATGGAGTTGAAAACACTTTAAAACATAGTCAAGGATATTTCTAGTGCATATCCTACCTACCTTAACAAAATCCTGACAAAACTAAAGCTAGAAAAGAGAACAGAACCAAAGCTTCTTTGACCACTTACAAATACTTTGTATAAAATTGCCCTGACAATGGGATAATGAATGTGTTTTGGTAATTGTGTGTTTATATTTTATATTTATTTACTTTGAGAGAGAGAAAAAGAGTGTGCACAAGCAGGAGAGGGGTGGGGGTGGGGGGAAGAGAGAATCTCAAGCAGGCTCCACACTGTCATCACAGAGCATGAGGCGGGGCTTGAACTACAAACCAAGAGATCATCACCTGAGCCAAAACGAGGAGTCAGATGCTTAACCAACTGAGTTACCCAGCCACCCTGGTAATTTTGTGTTTATCAGAATTAAGTTTTCTCTTTTCAGAAAGCCACAACTTTGACAGTAGCATTAAGTTTCCTACCTAAGGAATCTTAACTTTCTCTCTAGGGGCAGAAATATTCATTTCATTGAAATTTTTATTAAGGAGCTTTAGAAGGCTCAATGCTTCACTGCCCATATCATCTCAAGCCTCAAGCCTCAGGTAATATAGAAAAGGCAAATGGAATATTCAACTCTAGTTAAATTTTTAGAAACTCTGGAACTTGGCCTGAACTGTTGCCTTTTGTCTTAATGACAATGAAATCAACTCCATAGCCAGCCCACTGACTCTCAACCTATTAATTAACAGTTAGGCATCTTATCTGCCTGAGAATGTCATCCCCAGTTATAGACTTTACCTTATTACAGGCTGAAATAGCCAAATATTGCAAATGACTCATGTAATACATTCAGTTTTTTTTAATTTTTTAAAGTTATGGTAAATTATAATTAATATAAAATTTACCATTTTAACCATTTTTTAAAGTTTATTTATTTACTTTGAGAGAGAATGAGAGCAAAGCAGGGGAGAGGCAGCAAGAGGGAGAGAGAGAATCCCAAGCAGGCTCTGTGCCCTCAGTGCAGAGCCTGATGCTGGGATCGATCCCAAAAATCATGAGGTCATGACCTGAGTTGAAATCAAGAGTCAAATGCTTGGGGTGCTGAGTAGGTTAAGCGTCCAACTTCGGCTCAGGTCATGATCTCACGGTTCGTGGGTTCGAGTCCCACATCAGACTCTGTGCTGATAGCTCAGAGCCTGGAGCCTGTTTCAGATTCTGTGTCACCCTCTCTCTCTGCTCCTCTCCTGCTCATGCTCTGTCTCTGTCTCAAAAGAGAAATAAACATTTAAAAAAAAATTTTTTTAAAGAGTAAAATGCTCAACCAAATGAGCCACCCAGGCACTCCCCCATTTTAACCATTTTTAAGGGTTCAGTGGTATTAAGTACATTGATATTGTTATATAAACCATCATCACCATCCATCTCCAGAACTTTTCTCACCTTGCAAAATTGAAACTGTTTTCCTTAAAAACTAACTGCTCATGGGGAGCCTGGGGGGCTTAGTCGGTTAAGCGTCCGACTTTCGCTTAGGTCATGATCTCGCGGTTCATGGGTTCGAGCCCCGCATCGGGCTCTGTGCTGACTGCCAGCTCAGAGCCTGGAGCCTGTTTCAGTCTGTGACTCCCTCTCTCTCTGACCCTCCCCTGCTCACGCTCTCTCTCTCTCTAGAAATAAATTTAAAAAACCCTTAAAAAAAAATTTAAAAAAAAAAAAACAAAACTAACTGCTCATTTTCTGCTCCCCACAGACCCTAGCCACCACCCTACTACTCTGTCTCTATGAGTTTGACTATTCTAAATATCTCACAAAAGTGGAATCAATGTACAACTTTGTCAACAGATGTGAGTAGCTATTCCAGAACATCCTTCAAAACAACCATATTCACTATTTAAAATGAGAGGTATCGGAATAAACCTAACCAAGGATACAAGAGATCTGTATGATGAAAACTATAGAAAACTTATGAAGGAAATTGAAGAAGACACAAAGAAATGGAAAAACATTCCATGCTCATGGATAGGAAGAATAAATATAGTTAAGATGTCATTACTACCTAAAGCACTCTACACATTCAATGCAATTCCAATCAAAATTGCACCAGCATACTTCTCAAAACTAGAACAAACTATCCAAAAATTTGTATGGAACCACAAAAGACCCCGAATAGCCAAAGTAATACTGAAAAATAAAACCAAAACGGGAGGTATCACCATCCCAGACTTCAGCCTCTACTACAAAGCTGTCATCCTCAAGACAGTATGGTATTGGCACAAAAACAGACACATAGACCAATGGAACAGAATTGAGAACTCAGAAGTGGACCCAAAAGTATACAGCCAACTGATCTTTGACAAAGCAGGAAAGAATATCCAATGGAAAAAAGACAGCCTTTTTAACAGATGGTGTTGGGAGAACTGGACAGCAACATGCAGAAGAATGAAACTAGATCATTTTCTCACACCATGCACAAAAATCAACTCAAAATGGATAAAGGACCTGAACGTGAGACAGGAAACTATCAACACCCTAGAGGAGAAAGCAGGAAACAACCTCCTTGACCTCCACCGCAGCAACTTCTTACTTGACACATCCCCAAAAGCAAGGGAATCAAGAGCAAAAATAAACTGTTGGGACCTCATCAAGATTAAAAGCTTCTGCACAGCCAAGGAAACAACCCAGAAAATTAATAGGCAACCAACGGAATGGGAAAAGATAGTTGCAAATGACATATCAGATAAAGGGTTAATATCCAGAATCTATAAGGAACTCACCAAACTACACGCCCGAAAAACAAACAACCCAGTGAAGAAATGGGCAGAAGACATGAACAGACACTTCTCCAAAGAGGACATCCAGATGGCCAACAGACACATGAAACGATGCTCAGCATCCCTCCTCATCAGGGAAATACAAATCAAAACCACACTGAGATACCACCTCACGCCAGTCAGAGTGGCTAAAATGAGCAAATCAGAGAACTCTAGATGCTGGCGAGGATGTGGAGAAACGGGCACCCTCCTACACTGTTGGTGGGAATGTAAACTGGTACAGCCCCTCTGGAAAACAGTGTGGAGGTTCCTCAGGAAACTAACAATAGAACTCCCCTATGACCCAGCAATAGCACTGCTAGGAATTTACCCAAGGGATACAGAAATGCTGAGGCATAGGAGCACATGTACCCCAATGTTCATAGCAGCACTCTCCACAATAGCTAAAACATGGAAAGAGCCTAAGTGTCCATCAACAGATGAATGGATCAAGAAGATGTGGTTTATCTATACCATGGAATACTACATGGCAATGAGAAACAATGAAATCTGGCCATGTGTAGCAACACGGATGGACCTTGAGGGTGTTATGCTGAGCGAAATAAGTCAGGCAGAGAAGGACAAATATCATATGTTTGCACGTATAGGAGGATTAGGAGGAACTTGACGGAGGAACAAGGGGGAGAAGAAGGGCGGAAATGGTGGGGGAAAGGGAGAGAGGCAAACCATGAGAGACTCTTGAATGCTGACAAAAACTGAGAACTGATGGATGTGGGGGGGAGGGGGGATGGGCATGGAGGAGGGCACTTGTGGGGATGAGCACTGAGTGTTATGTGGAAACTAATTTGACAATAAACTATTTGTAAAAAAAAATAAATAAATAAAATGAGAGGTATTATCTCCATAAAGAGCCATGGGGCAAGGACTGCCTAGACCTCACCGGAAAGGTCCTTACAGGTACTATGAGCAATTAGCACAGTAGTCCCACTCTGAGGTGTTGACCCTTGCTTCCTTACTTGTTTTTTTTGGTGTTTTTTTTTTTTTTTTTTTGCTTCCTTGCTTGTTAATGAAGGAGAAAGAAATCCTTCTTGAATCAGACAATGTTCCTGCTATAGACCTCAACCTGAGAATTCTTAGGAATATTCCAGAAGTAGAAAACCGCAGGAAAGAGCTTCCACTCAAGGCTATCAGAAGAAACTAATGACTGCAGGGAGGAGACAGCCCAAGACCCACAGAACATGGGAAGTCAGGGAACCGGTGCTACACATCATCATGCTTCAATTTGTATGCACGTTTTCTTAATTTTCCTTGATATTTTCCCTTACCCTTTTTGGGTTAGGGTTCTGGACTGCTGACAGCTTGTTACCTCTTAACTATGGTACCTATAAGCAATGGTTCACTGGAGCCAGACAGAATCAACTGATGAGAATCAGTTGTTGGATAGTCAGGACTCTTGCTTGTTAAATTCTTCAAAGCTTGAAATCAGCCTGTGGAAACTTCTACACAGTGGAAATCAGAAAACCACAAACCAGGGCCTCCCCTACTCTCACTGTCCCAGAGAATGAATCTGTTGTTAAACATTTACCAGCACACCACTGCCTAAAAGGCACCCATCCTCAATATTGCCCTTTGCATCCGTAGTCACTTCCAAGCATACATCCGACTACAATTTGCTTATGATACAGCTAAAATATACCATTAAACTGTTAAATTTGTATTCACTTTCCTTTGGGGACCACCCACCTTCACTTGGTACCAGTTCCTAGGTATCAGGTGGTTCCCTAAGTAACTGGACTCAACCACTAAGTAACTTTAGATGGCAAACATCTCAATAAGCCAGGTGACCAGAGATCTGAAACTCCTTATCACAAAATACTAAAAAGAGAGATTCCTATACCACTTGTAAATCTTTTGTGAGTGCTAGACTTTGCAAGTAACTGTTCCCAGTCGCAGAACTTTAGAAAGCAGGAAACAGATGTGTACATCCAGAGGTTATGTCACCTTCACACACGGTACGAGGTGGCACACCATAGAGACTCAACCTGGAGCTCTCTCGCTTTAGATCTAGCCCATGATTTCTCTAAATTCACTCGCTGGTACTGGACTAATCTCGATGAGTGACACCATCACTGAAGTTACCACAAGATGCCTTTTCTTATAGAAATCATGGGGTAAGCTGAGAGCTAGCTGCCAGTTCCTTTTACAACTTTGTCCCCAAAGCAAGATGTTTCTTATTAAAGAGAGATGAGAAGACACAGAACATTTCATAATCTTGTCTGGGAAAGGCAGGCACCACTGCCTGCCCGCACAAGCTTGGACAACTCAGCACAGACCTGTGTGTTTCATGCCTGTCACTAAAAACTACTATTTCTCACACATGTGAATGGTTCCAAATGGTTCATTTTTGGCACAAGTGGCCCTCATTCTGAGCACTTAATATTTCTTAAAGTAGCCACTGAGTATTTTGTTTTAATGATAAGGCTGCATTTCAGGCTGGGCTGCTTTTCAGACTGAGGAACTTCATGTGTTGAATGGTGATGGTGTAAACTCTTGGGAAATGCAAGGCTTAACTCCATTAATTATTTGTGCAATTATGCATTTGATATATGTATCACCCATAAATTCTATCATAGCAGAGTCTATACTTTTATTATTCATTGTTCTTTCTCCTATGCCTGGCACATATAGTAGGCACACTATAAATGTGAAATATATTTGTGTGTATATATATATAAATGGGTTTATGTTGATAGTTCCCACTCAAAGTTAGGATTATAGTGCTTTTTTTATCTTTGTAACTTGGAAATCATGGTTCCTAATAACAATAGTATTTCCTCATTTGTTTTATCATACACAAAAGCACAAGAACAACAATATTACTAACAATAAACTTACTGATTTCAGTTCAAAATATCTTTGGAATTTTATTTGTCCTTAGACTTTATACGGGGAAAATGTTACAGTGGTCTATGTTCCAAAGTAACTTTAATAATCTTCTTGGGGTACCTGGTTAGCTCATTCGGTAGAGATGTGACTCTTGATCTTGGGGTTGTAAGTTCAAGCCCCACATTGGGTGTAAACATTACTTAAAAATAAAATCTTAAAAAAAAGTAATTATTTTCTCAGTGTAATTGGGTTTCATGTTCAATTCTGTTCATTGGTTTCTGTCTGTTCAATTTTAGGGTTTTTTTTTTATTACTTAACTTAGTTTAATTTTTTTAATATATAAATCATTTACATGATTCGGAAGTCAAAGCTACATAAAAAGGATACCCAAAGAATTAAATTCTTGTTCCCATCTTTACTCCTTATACCCATTCTACCCATCATTATAAGGAACCATTTCCATTTTCAAAAATATCTTGTCTATTCTTTTTTTTTTTCATAAAAATAAATATATATACCTATGTACAAGTATATGCAAATATGTTTATGTGTAGATATGCCCTAGTTTATTCAATCAGTCTTCTATTGATGGATACTTGGATTTGCTTTCAAGCTTTTCCTATTACAAATAATTTTACAACAGAGAGCAGAGTGCATGCACATCATATTTTGCATTTGTAAAGGGGTATCTTTGGCTAGCTTCCCAGAAAGATTACCGAGTCAAAGGGTAAATGCACACATAATTTCACTGAATACTGTCCAATTTTCCCTCCAGAGAGGTTTTGCCATTTTGTGATCCTGCTGATAATGTATAAGAATACCTATTTTGGGGGGTACCTGGGTTGCTGAGTCAGTTAAGCGTCTGACTCTTGATCTTAGCTCAGCTCATGATCACAGTTCCTGGGATTAAGCCCTGAATCAGGCTCTGCTCTGATGGTGTGGAGTCTGCTTGAGATTCTCTCTCTCCCTCTCACTCTGCCCTTCCCCTGCTCTCTCTGGCTCTCTCTCTCTCTCTCAAAATAAATAAAATAAACTTTAAAAGTTTCTGGGGTCCCTGGCTGAATCAGTCGGTGGAGCATGTGACTTGATCTTGGGGTTGTGAGTTTGAGCCCCAAGCTGGGTATACAGATTACTTCAAAATAGTCTTTTAAAAAAGTTAGAATACCTGTTTCTCCCCAGGATTCCCAACACAGTGTGATGTCAAGCTTCCCAGTCTGGAACTGGGAAGAGTTTGATATTTCACCTTCCTAGCATGCCAACAAGAGAGCCCTGGTGGGTACTGCCAGAAGGCCTCCAACTCTTAGGTCAAAAACCAGAGGACAGCAGGCGCCTGAGCCTCATGTTGGCATCGCTGCATCCTGCCTCCCACGTCTCATGGGGACGACAAGGAGAACCCCGGGGGGATGTTGTGCCAAGTGGGTTTGTGTCATAGCAGAGGAACACAGAGCCTAGGAAACCCCTAATCTTATTGGCACTGCTATAAAACCTGCCCAAGCTTTACTCTGAAGGAAAATATTATCTTTATTATCCTATTTAGAAAACAAATCTGCCCTCTGATGCGTGTGCATTTCTTTTGTTTTTAATGTTTATTTATTTTTATTATTATTATTTTTTTATTTCTGAGAGAGAGAGACAGCATGTGCAGGGGAGGGTCAGAGAAAGAGAGAGATACAGAATCTGAAACAGGCTCCAGGCTCTGAGCTAGCTGTCAGCACAGAGCCCGACGTGGGGCTCGAACCCACGAACTGTGAGATCATGACCTGAGCTGAAGTCGGACGCTTAACCAACGGAGCCACCCAGGCGCCCCAATGTTTATTTATTTTTGAGACAGAGAAAGTGCGGGGCAGAGAGAGGTGGGGAACAGATCATCTGAAGCAGGCTCTGTGCTGACAGCAGAGATTCCAATGCAGTGCTCAAACTCACGAATAGTGAGATCATGACCTGAGCCAGAGTCGGACACTCATCAACTGAGCCATGCAGGCGCCCCTGCATGTGCATTTCTTTTAAGAAGAATGGTGCCGACTACTTTTTCAAATGTCTCATAGGCATTTGCCTTTCATCTTCTGTGAACTGTCTCAACATTTCTGGCTATTCTCCTGGATTTTTGTCTTTGTCTTTTTTTTTAAACAGTTTTATTATAACATAACTTACATAGCATGACATGCTCACTCGTTTAAAGAGTACCGTTCAGGGGCTCCTGGGGGGCTTAGTCGGTTAAGCGTCCAGCTTCGGCTAAGGTCATGATCTCAGGTTCGAGCCCTGAGTCAGGCTCTGTGCTGGCAGCTCAGAGCCTGGAGCCTGTTTCAGATTCTGTGTCTCCCTCTCTCTCTCACCCTCCCCTTCTTACGCTGTCTCTCTCTCTCAGAAATCAACAAAACGTTAAAAAAATTTTTAAAGAGTACCATTCAGTAAGTAGTATTATTTACAGAGCTGTGCAGCCATCACCATCATGTAACTTGGGAACATCTTGAACACCTCCAAAAAAACCTCTTACCCATCAGAAGTCATCCTCACTCCCAACCCCCACCCCCACCCCACCCAGCCCTGGGTGACCACTAACCTCCTCTCCCTCTCTGTAGATTTGCCTGTTCTAGATGTTCCATGTAAATGGTATCACACTGTACATGATCTTTTATGACTGGCTCTTTTGCTCAGCATGTTTTTGAGGTTCATCCATGCTGTAGCATCTATCAATACACTTCTTTATTTTCTGTTCTGTATTCATAAAAGTTAACCATTTTGTGTAAGTTGAAAATATTCTCTGCCAATTTTTGTCTTTTGATTTTGCTTATGATAATTTTGCCAAACACAAGTTTATATATATCTGTCTGTATGTATATGTAGATATGTTAGATATTCCATAGGTAATATATTTTAATGTATTTATCTTTCTCCATGGCTTCTGGGATTTGAATTATTGTAATAGAATGGCTTTCCTCATGTCCAGGCAATAAAAGAAATGGATATGATTCATTCTTGAGTATACTGTTTCATTTTTTTTAAATTGAAACAACTGATCTATTTGGAGTATATTTTAATGTAAAGTAAGGGTCATAAAATCAAATATATATTTTTTTCAAATGACTCTCCAGTTGTGCTAATCCCATTTTTAAGTTAATCTTTCCCCTCAATGATTTAAGATGCCTCCCTTGTCATATGCTAAATTTCCACATGTGCTTGAAATTATTTCCATTGGTCTGTCTGTTAGCCAGGTATCAACACCACACTGTTTTAATTATAGGGTCTTTACAGTAATTTTTAATATGTGGTAAGGCCAACCCCTCTAAATGCTTCCTTTTGAAGATGTTCATGAGTAGTCCTGCTTATTTATTTTTCCGTTTGAAGTTTAGGATCCAGTGCCAGGAAATTTCGCTGGCATCTTTTTAGGGAATTACATTAAATTTATATATTAACTTGAAGAGACTTGAAATATCTATGATGTTGATTTGTCCTCTCCAAGAACAAGGGATGTGTTTCTATTTTTGTCTGATCATATTTTTGTGACTTTTCAGAACTGTTTCAAAATCTTCCTCACATAGGCTTTCTACATAATCTCTTAAAACACAGGGCTTCTCACTCTAATAACTAGGCCAACCAAGTATGACCAATTATAGTAGCAGCTCTTCTCTTTGAGGACAGATGAGGAGGTGGGTTGACAGAGAGGGAAAAGAAGAGCAAATATCTTCTATGTTCTATTCCCTGAGTTTTGTTCTATTAGCCCCACTGAGGGCTTTGCCCATGTATGCTGCTAGCTATACTACTTTCTAGCACTCACTGAAACATTGTCTTCCGTGAGCTTTACTGGACAATATGGCTGAACATAACATGGGGTAGGAAAGAGACTAGAGACTGAATTTGGGAATCTAGTATATAATGGGGCTTTGAGTGAAACTATTCCATTTTTTACTCAAGTCGGAGATTAGTTAACAGGATACCTTGTCTGCTCAACGAGTTTTTTCCAGAAGGAGTCAGAAGAAAAATAGCAATTATCAGGAAAGTGGTTTCACAAAGGTGCCTCTGTTAGATGTCTCTGCCGTGTGAGACAGCTGTACTCCAGGTTAACACAAAGCTTGCTTTAAATCCTAACGGTGTAACAGACAATATATCACAAAAAGGAAGTATAGGAGGAGAGGTAAAAGCCTATTTCTTTTTTCAAATCCTTCTAGCTCCTCTTCAGCTCAGAGAACAAAGAGATTTATTATATAGGACCAGCAGCAATTTTGTATTAATAATACTCAACTATCTCTCTACTGGCACCATTATCTAAGCCTTAACAGGGACCCTTGAGTTACCCACAGATTAGCAAAATAAAAGGCCTCCTCTTCCAAAAGATCGCCCATGCTTTGAACCTTTCCTAATACCTTAGTCTTAAAATGTACCGGAACATCCATCCAATAGGGTACTATATACCTGTAATAGGGGGAATAAGGAAAATACAAAAGTGGACTGATTGCCAGGATATATTGTTGAGAGAAAGAAGTCAAGGTAGGGATGCCTGGCTGGTTCAGTCAGTAGAGCCTACAACTCTTGATCCTGGGGTTGTGAGTTCAAGCCCCATGTTAGGTGTGGAGCCTACCATAAAAGAAAATCAATACAGAGAAAAGTATGTATAGTATGTTAACATTTATCTAAGAAAGGGTAACTAGAGATATAGATATATAGATATGCCTGTGTGAAGAACAATGGAGGGGTGCGTGGGTGGCTCAGTTGGTTGAGTGTCCTACTCTTGATCTCAGCTCAGGTCTTGATCTCACAGTCATAAATTCAAGCCCCACGTTGGGCTCCATGCTAGGTGTGAAGGCTATTTTTTTTTTCTGAGAGAGAGAGAGAGAGCGTGAGAAGGGGAGGGTCAGAGAGAGAGGGACACACAGAATCCGAAACAGTCTGCAGGCTCTGAGCCAGCTGTCAGCACAGAACCCGACACGGGGATCAAACCCACAAACCGTGAGATCATGACCTGAGCCGAAGTCGGATGCCCAACCAACTGAGCCACCCAGGCGCCCCATGAAGCCTATTTTTTTTTTTAATGTTTTATTTATTTCTAGGAGAGAGAATCAGCGTGAGCAGGGGAGGGTCAGAGAGAGAGGGAGTCACAGACTGAAACAGGCTCCAGGCTCTGAGCTGGCAGTCAGCACAGAGCCCGACGCGGGGCTCGAACCCACGAACCGCGAGATCATGACCTAAGCGAAAGTCGGAAAGTCGGACGCTTAACCGACTAAGCCACCCAGGCGCCCCTGAAGCCTATTTTCTTTAAAAACGGAGATAATCCATAGCCCTTGCCTCCACTCCTGCCAATAGTCACATGCTCACACCCAGAGAGCCTGTAACTCCACCGCGCCATCTGTGGTATTTGGGCCCTTTGTGGCAGTGATGATTGTCTCTCTGATCAGTGTCTAAGCGCACAGAGGTCCAGATTCATTTCATCTTCAGAATGTCAACAGATATATAAATTGCTGCTTTGGATTTCACTGGTTGGAAGTGGTTGACTAGTTGTTTAGAATGCAACCAATCTGAGCAAAGAAATATCCTTACTATGGTTCTGTTATAATGGAGAAATCTATAACCACAAGGAGATGAAATACATTTTTTTAAGTTCATTTATTTATTTTGAGAAAGACAGAGATGGTGCAAGTGGGGGAGGGTCAGAGAGAGTAGGAGAGAGAGAGAATCCCAAGCAAGCTCCACACTGCCTGCACAGAGCCCTATGTGGGGATCGAACTCACAAAACCTAGAGCTCATGACCTGAACCAAAACCAAGAGTCAGATGTTTAACCGATTAAGCCACCCAGGCACCCCGAAAAACATTTCCTTTTAAATTTAAATACTCTTTAATTCTCCCTTTGAACTTCTTTTGAATTTAATTACTAGACCAAAATGGATGGTGAGATCATCTTTCATCATTATAAGAAAGGAGGAACTGAGCAAATAATTTGTATGTTGGATGAGGTGTTTGCATCCATTTCATAGGAAACTGCCAATAAGAAAGTGTTCCTGGGCATAGACACCTATGGAGTCAGACGTTTGTTTAAAGCCACAATAGAAGACAGATTTTGGCTGTTTGTTTAGAAGCTAAAGGTCTTGTTAACTTGAAGCACATCACAACTCCTTTATCAGAATGGAACCTTAAAAATAAAAAAGTGGAGCATTTTCTTCTGGGACACTATCAAATTCTGGATTGAAAGCCAAGTGATAAAGTTGCATCCATAGAAATGATTCACTCTCATCACCGTAGAGATGAACATCTGCATGCCCTCTTTAACAGTGTGGAGAAACTATTCCCAGGTCTTAACATAGAAACTGCAAAGAGAAGGTGAGGAGAATGAAAGACAGCAAGTATAGGCCACCCATTCAAGGACTTTTGCTATAAAGGAGAGGGAAAGGTGGAAGATGAGAAACAGTACAGTGTGTGCGGATGTGCATGTGCTATGAACGATCCAGTAGACAGGAGACAGACTGATGATGCCAGAGACCAGGGTAATGATCCTTAAAACTGAAACTCAAGGTTGGTTGTGATTTCATTGTGAAAAGCATGTAATGTTTCCTGGGGAAGAAGATTTAGTCATGTTCTTTTTTTCCTCTTCATATATATGCCTACTATTTTTTGGAGGGGAGATCCTTTTTAATAGTGCTATTAAGAAACACTGGGTGACAAAAGGACTGGATGCCTTTTATCAGGGGGCTTGGATTCCAGCTGAGTTGCTGTCACCCTACTGAAGCAGCTAAAAGAGGCTCTGGGACAGTATGTCCTCAGTCATTTGTAACAGGCAGGGAGAAAGTCCCCATTTACTGGCTGCTGGAAAGGTAGCAGATCACATTGTGAACATAATGAAGACCTTTTTAACTGTGAAGAATGCATTCAGATACTGAATGAATTCATATTTTCCTTAGAAACTTATGACCTTACAACAGTTCACACTTCAACAGATATATATTTAATTTCCAAGTACATTTGGAAGAACACAGCGTGGTGATCTCTGGTTCAGATGTACTTCCACAGGGTTACATATATTTTCACAAAAACTTCTTCTTTTAAAAAAGCCAATGGGCGCCTGGGTGGCTTAGTCGGTTAAGCATCCAACTTCCGCTTAGGTCGTGATCTCGCGGTTCGTGGGTTCGAGCCCCGCGTCGGGCTCTGTGCTGACTGCCAGCTCAGAGCCTGGAGCCTGTTTCAGTCTGTGACTCCCTCTCTCTCTGACCCTCCCCTGCTCATGTTGTCTCTCTCTCTCTCTCCTAGAAATAAACAAAACATTAAAAAAAAAAGCCAATGGTAGAGTGAGAAACTTCTGAAGAAGCTCTGTTTGTTTGATTGTTCTCTACACAGATCAAACTACTGTTGCCCATGGACCTGAACTGAAAGTCCCATTCCTGGATCATTGATTTTCTTCCCATTACTTGTCTCTCCTACCAGTAAAGAATGGAATAGAAAGGGAAAGAGTATTTGAAGACTCTAGTCTTCAATCTCGAGAGAATCTGGCAGGATGCCTGGGTGGCTCAGTTGGTTAAGCATCTGACTCTTGATTTTAGCTCAGGTCATGATCTCATGGTTTGTGGGATCAAGCTCCCAGTCAGGCCCTATGTTGACATAGCAGAGCCTCCTTGAGATTCTCTCTCTCCATCTCTATGTTCCTCATCCTGCTCACACACTCTCTCTCTCAAATTAAGTAAACTTCAAAAAAAGAGAGATTCTATGGTGACCATTAGAAGCCTTCAATGATGGTATAACCTGTTAATAGTTTCTGGTTTATGACTTTACAGGAATATATTGGACATCAGGTTAATGATACACTAATGGTAACTGCAAGACATTTCCCTCAGTACTCCTCAAACTACAAAGGCGATTACTACCAGTAATATTTGAATGCCACTACCCATGCCAGGCTGACTGGCTGACCAATTACTAGATGCCCAACTGGATCAGTGCCACTGACCCTTCTGCCTGCATTCTGACCCATTACAAGTCAGCTGCCAAAGCTTAGGCACTCTCTAAGATAGAGACTGAAAGTAAAAAGTTCCTCTTTCTTGTGAAAGGTAGTGGGATGGGGGAAAGCAGGGCCAAACACCCATATGTACTTGGGCATGAGGGGAAAAAAACCTCTCTCAAATCTAAAAAAAAAAGAAAGAAAGAAAAAAGAAAAAATTAAAAAGAAATTGTTCCTGGGGCACCTGGGTTGGATAAGGGTCTGACTCTGGATTTTGGCTCAGGTACTGATCTCATGGTGATATTGAGACCCATGTCAGGCTCTGCACTGTCTGAGCAGAGCCTGCCTAGGATTCTCTCTCTCCCTCTCTCTCTCTGCCACTCCCCCACTGCATATGCACTCTCTCTCTCTCAAAATAAATACACTTAAAAAATAAAAAAGAAATCATTACTAATGGGGTGAGAAGAATAGAGGAGACGGGATAGAAGCCAGATACGTTTGTATACTTGACTTTGAAATGATGTAAATATTTTACATAGATCAAAAACAGTATTAAAATATTTTTAATTTTTTAATGGTTTATTTATTTTTGAAGGGGGCAGCAGAGAGAGAGGGGGACAGAAAATTCCAGGCAGGCTCTGTGCTGACAGCAGACAGTCCAATGTGTGGCTCCAACTCAGGAACCATGATGAGATCATGACCTGAGCTGAAGTCAAACAACTACCTGACTGAGCCACCCTGGTGCCTCTAAAACAGAATTAGATTTTAGCAATCTCAGGGAGCCTACGTGGCTCAGCTGGTTAAACATCTGACTCTTGATTTCAACTCAGGTCATGATCTCACAGTTTGTGATATGGAGCCCCTCATTGGGCTCTGTGATGATGGCATGGAGCCTGCTTGGAATTCTCTCACTCTTCTTTCTCTGCCCCTCCCCTCACTCGAGCACGTGCTCTCTCTCTTTCTCTCTCTCTCTCTCAAAATAAATAAATAATTTTTTTAACTTTAGCAATCTCTAACTATCTGAAGGAAAATGAAGCAAATGAAATTACTTGGAATCCTCAGTGACCTAACTACTAAATCCATGGCTTTGCTTTAGGGTACATTCAGCTTAACGTGTATATATAATTTGAAATTGCTGATCACTTACTCATTTTTTTAATTTAAATTCAAGTTAGTTGGGGCACCTGAATGGCTCAGTCAGTTAAGCATCCAGCTCTTGATTTCGACTCAGGTTATGAACTGACAGTTTTTGAGTTCAAGCCCAGAGTCAGACTCTGTGCTGACAGCCTGAGTCTGCTTGGGATTCTCTCTCTCTCTCTCTCTCTCTCTCCGCCCCCCCGTCTCTCTCTCTTTCTCTCTGTGTCTCCCCTGCTTATGCATGCTTGCATGCATGCTCTGTTTGAGAGAGAGAACATGTACAAATGAGCTGGGGAGGGGTGGAGAGGGAGGGGGACAGAGGATCTGAAGTGGGTTCTGCGCTGACAGTAGAGAGCCTGATGCAGGGCTTTAATTCACAAACTGTGACATCATGACCTGAGCAAAAGTCAGATGCTTAACTAACTGAGCCACCCAGGTGCACCTAAATAAACTTAAAAAAAATATATTCAAGTTAATTAACATATAGTGTGGTATTGGTTTCAGGAATAGAATTTAGTGATTCATCACTTACATATAACACCCAGTGCTCAACATAACAAGTGCCCTCCTTAATGCCCCTCACCCCTTTAGCCCAACCCTCCACCCATGACCCCTCCAGTAACCTCAGTTTGTTCTCTTTTTTAAAAGTCATTTATGGTTTGCCTTCATCTGTTTTTATCTTGTTTTTCCTTCCCTTCCCCTTTGTTCATCTGTTTTGTTTCTTAAATTCCACATGAGTGAAATGTGATATTTGTCTTCCTCAGACTGACTTATTTCGCTTAGCATAATACACTCTAATTCCATCTGTCATGTTGCAAATGGCAAGATTTCATTCTTTTTGATCACCGAGTAATATTCCATTGTGTGTGTGTGTGTGTGTGTGTGTGTGTCTGTGTGTGTATCACATCTTCCTTATCCATTTGTCAGTTGATGGACATTTGGGCTCTTTCCATACTTTGGCCATTGTTGGCAGCGCCACTATAAACATTGGGCTGCATGTGCACCTTCAAATCAGCATTTTTTTTTTTTATCCTTTGGATACATATCTAGTAATGCAATTGCTGGGTCATAGGATAGCTCTATTTTTAATTTTTTGAGTAATCTCCATATTATTTTCCAGAGCAGCTGCACCATCTTGCATTCTCACTAGCAGTGCAAAAGGGTTCCTCTTTCTCCACATCCTCACCAACATCTTGTTTCCTGAGTTGTTAATTTTAGCCATTCTGAGAGGTATGAGGTGGTATCTCATTGTTTTGATTTGTATTTCCCTGATGATGAGTGATGTTGAGTATCTTTTCATGTGTCTGTTAGCCATCTGGATATTTTCTTTAGAAAAGTATCTGTTCATGGCTTTTGCCCATTTCTTCACTGGATGTTTTTTTTTTTTTTGAAAATAGTTTCTTTGTATAAGTTATTGAGCACATCTACTGAATTACTGTCTATTCTTCAAAACCCATCTCAAATGTTACCTACCCTGTAAAATCTTATTAGATCTCTATAGGCAAAATTATTACTTCCCTTTCACTCTGATAAGATCTTTTTTATGACATTGATTACATAGTGACATACATTACCAAAATGCCAAAATAGTAGTGGGTAGGGAAAAATAAAACATGAGAAGCCAGAAGATCTACATAGTATCATCATTTGTGAAGGAGGAAGCAGATAGAAGCAAGACCGACTTGAGAAAATGAAAATGGTTAAAATCAATAGTAGGACAGAATAAGGCTCACACTGAGATAAAACATAGGGAATAGAATCCAAGTTGACAAGTACAGGAACATAGGGACAAAGGCAAAAAAAAAAAAAAGTCCAGATAAAAAGTGAATCCAATCTTTCTGGGATCTGACACTTCAGGACTGCTGTTCTCTCCATCCCTGCTGGGCACCCAGTGGGGGCTGGACACCCAGCAGTGACGTAGGAGAGACATGGGCACCTCTACAGCCTTCCTGGAGGCTCCCCGCCTCAGGGGTTCCTGTGGGCTCTCACCCTCTTCATCTTGACCAAAGCTGCCTCTGCCACTAAGTGTTGTTCTGTGGTCCACTCTGGGCCCTCAACTACTGCAACCCCCCTCAACTATTTGGCTTCTCTGTGCACCCTCCAATCACATGCTCCCTGTGGCCAAGTTGTTGGTCCCACCTTTCCTATAGCTGCCTTCTGCCTTGCTTCCTTTGTGGCTTAGAGTACATTCACTCTTCTTCCTTTTGGGACCCACCACAAACTTCCTGTTTTCTCCCCCAGAAACATTTCTATCTCTCAGCTCTGCCTCAGAGTTCCTTAAACACAGACTCCAGTGTGTGATTTTCAAAGTGCATTAAGTAGCTATTCTTTTGGGGCATCTGGGTGGCTCAGTTTGGTTAAGTGTTCGACTCTTGATTTTGGCTCAGGTCATGTTGATAACACAGAGCCTGCTTGAGGTTCTCTCTCTTCCTGTCTCTCTGCCCCTCCCCCACTCACATGCATACACATACTCTCTCTCAAAATACATATATGTAATATAAAATATATATGTTATATATATATTTATATAAAGTATAAAAAATATATATAGTAAGCACCTAGGCAAAAATATCATGTCTAGGGTTTACTTCATAATAATCTGGAGTTGGGGATAGTAGGTGAGAGGAAAACTGAAACAAGATTGACCATGAGTTGATAATTATTGAAGCTGGATAGAAAATGAGGATTCACCATACTATTCTGTATGCTTTTGTGTCTGTTTAAGGTTTTCCTGGAGCATGAATGAACTATTGCTCTACACAATAGGAAGCAAATCTCACAAATACTGAGCTGAACAAAAGAAGCCAGGCACAAAGTGAGCATACAGTGTGATACCATTTATATTAAACTAGCAAAGCAGGGGCGCCTGGGTGGCTCAGTCGGTTAAGCGTCCGACTTCGGCTCAGGTCATGATCTCACAGTTTGTGGGTTCGAGCCCCATGTAGGGTTCTGTGCTGACAGCCAGCTCAGAGCCTGGAGACTGTTTCAGATTCTGTGTCTCCCTCTCTCTCTGACCCTCCCCTGTTCACACTGTCTCTCTCTCTCAGAAATAAATAAAACATTAAAAAAAAAACAGCCAAGCAATTCTCTTATGTTAGAAGTCAGGGGCGTCTAGGTGGCTCAGTCTGTTAAGCAACAGACTTCAGCTCAGGTCATGATCTCATGATACATGAGTTCAAACCCCGCATTGGGCTCTATGCTGACAGCTCGGAGCCTGGAGCCTGCTTCAGATTCTGTGTCTTCCTCTCTCTCTGCCACTCTCCCATTCATGTTCACGTGCTCTCTCTCAAAAATGAATAAACATTTAAAAAGTTTAAAAAAGAAATCAGAATAGGGGCGCCTGGGTGGCTCAGTCGGTTGAGCGTCCAACTTCAGCTCAGGTCATGGTCTCACGGTTTGTGGGTTCGAGCCCCGCATCGAGCTCTGTGCTGACAGCTCAGAGCTTGGAGCCTGTTTCAGATTCTGCGCCTCCGTCTTTCTCTGATCCTCCCCTGTTCATGCTGTCTCTATCTCTCTCTCAAAAATAAATAAAATATTTAAAAAAAAAAAAAGAAATCAGAATAGTGGTTACCCTCGGGGGAACAGTAACTGAGAGGGAGCCAAGGAAGAACTTCTGCTGTTCTGAAACTATCTTCTTTTTGGTCTAGGCATTGGTTACATAGATGTGTTTACTCCGTTAAAATAAAACAGTACACTTATTTTTTTTTAAGTCCTTCTCTGTATGAATGCCATACTTCTTAAAAGATACCTTTATTTGCAAAATTCAAATTAAAATGAATAAATGAGTAACAATTAGTTGTGTAGTCTAAGAAACTTATCTGTATATCCAATTTCAGTGGCTACTCTTGACTACTAATCACTGGATACAGCCTTATTATTAATGATATACTCAAGTTTTTGTTAATAAAAATGAGTCCACATAACCAAAAACTAGATACTGAAAGAAAATAAATTTAACCAGTACTTTTGGCCTTCTGAATAAATCTCAAGAAAGTATCTAACAAGCAGGCAAACTGATTGCTGTACATACATAATATGTGCATAGAGCTGCTACTCCGCACTGGAAGGCCTCAAGCAAGGCGAAGTACACAAAGTCTACTCTTTTTTTTTTTTTTATGTCTTTATTTTATTTTGAGAGACAGAGACTGAGAGCAAGCGGGGGAGGGCCAGCGAGAGGGAGACACAGAATCTGAAGCAGACTCCAGGCTCTGAGCTGTCAGCACAGAGCCTGATGTGGGGCTCGGACGAACGGACTGAGATCATGACCTGAGCCGAAGTCAGACACTGAACTGACTGAGCCACCCAGGCGCCCCCACAAAGTCTACTCATATGTCAATAGCACCGCAGCAGTTCAACATACTATATTTGACTAAGCTGTCTAACGAGAACATACATACACATACTATACAACAACTTTGTTCTTCAAGGCATTGAGAAACAGTTGTATACATTGCCAATGAACACACTGTGCCTTGTCCCATTGCAATATAAAATATAAAAGTTGGATGGAATAAAAAAAATTTTTTAACATTTTTAAAAGCTAGAGAGGATATACCAATTGGGGCCACATTCTAACTGGATATGGTCCTTCATTTAATATAGAAATAAAATCCACTGGGTGACCTTCCTTTACTCATTAACTCAAACCCATTACCTTGCCTATCATACAATCAGTGAGGGGTAAAATCAGAATTCTTAACCATTAAAATTGTAGGTTATCAGTGATAAAGCTTCAGAGACGTAGTGACGCTGAGTCAGTTTCCTCCACCACCAAACGTTAGTCCACTAACATTTCAGCTAGTTCTCCCCTTCAAATAAGCAAATACATGAACACTGTCCTTTAGAACCCAGGCTCCCTTAAGAGACTAAAAGAGATTTGTCTTAACCACAATAATTTCTGACAAATTGAAAATGCAGAGTCAAAGAGAAGACAGTACCTCCCTTATCTGCTTGCTGATGCTTGTGAAATACTTTTAATTCTATTATTAGAAATAAAGAGAAATAAGGGCTTTCTAGCTCTGGTCATGATTAAATAGCTTGTGTTGGACTAACTCTCCCACAAAGTAACAACTATAAACTACAAAAATATTTAAAACAACTGTGTGGTGAAACTGATGGAGACCCATCTAGATCCCTTTGGACCCCCTTTCCCAGTCCTGTGCACCCAATGGCCAGCAACTAAAGACTTTGCTGTTAACAATTATCCCTGCAACCTTTAGAAGATGCATTCTCAACTAATTTGACAATAAACTATTTGTAAAAAAATAAATAAATAAAAGAGACTTCAAAAAAAAAAAGATGCATTCTCAATGGGGGCAATAATTGGTCCTTAGGGAGAAAAAATTATACTCTTTTTATGTATAAAGCACAGATAAAAAGGGGCGTCTGGGTGGCTCAGTTGGTTAAGAGCCGACTTTTGATTTCAGCTGAGGTCATAAGATTGAGCCCTATGTCAGACTCTGTACTGACAGCTTCGAGCCTACTTGGGATTCTCTCTCACTTTTTCTTTCAAAATAAATAAATAAACACTTTTAAAAAAAAGCAAATACAGATATAAATATAGTACATAAACAGACATATGGTATACTTACAGCAATAAAATTTCATAGAAAGTGATTAGGGGAAAAACTGCCTAAGGCGAATTAAGGGTGTGATTATGAGCAAAAACTTGAGGAACTGTGTTTTGGGGGATTATGGCTCTGGAGTTGCTTTGCCATAAGAAGAGCCAGAAATGCTTGCAAGTATGACATTCCCTTGGATAGACTATAGCCAATTTCTTTGACTTGGGGAAGACAAGATCTAAGGTGGTGACTCATGTTCCAGAGTGTTCTGAGGATGAGTCTGAGCCTGGGTCTGAGCCTACATGGTACCCTCCCTTGACCTCTTTTTCCATATCTTGTTTCTTCTACTCCTTTTTTTAACTCAAAAAAAATTCTTAATGTTTATTGATTTTTCAGAGAGAGAGACGGAGTATGAGCAGCAGAGGGGAAGAGAGAGGGGGAGACAGAGAATCCAAAGCAGACTCCAGGCTCTGAGCTGTCAGCACAGAGCCTGATGCAGGGCTTGAACTCATGAATGTTGAGACCGTGACCTGAGCCAAAGTTGGGTGCTTAACCAACTGAGCCACCCAGGTGCCCTCCTTCTACTCCATTAATAGGTTATCCAAGAAGCACTTTCTTACTTAATCATTTTATCCAAATCCTTGGTTCAGGGTCTACTTCTGGAAGAATACAACCTAAGACAAACTATATGAAGCTACTGCAAAGCAATAAACACAAGCAGGCCTTAAAGTTTATGAACAATCAGAGCAGGAAAGCACATTAGAATCCAGCTGATGCACTGCTCTTCTATCTGTCAGACAGAATAAGTACAATTCATCATCCACAATGTCCTGATCCATCAATACATGCTAAAAGAAAAGGATCAAATTCTCAAAAAACAAGAGAAGAAACCCAGACAATAGAAAAAAAAACAGCAACAGGTGAATTTAATTTTGGAATGTAATCAAACAAGGACTAAAATACCTATTAAGATGTTTTATCCAAGAGAAGATGAAGAATTTCACCAAAGAGCAAGAATCTACATATATTTCTATTAAGTTTTTTATTTTAATTCCAATACAGTTAACATCCAGTTGTGTAAGTTTCAGGTGTATAATACAGTGAGTCAATAATTCTGTACATTACTCAGTGCCCATCCCAGTGAGTGCACTCTTACCCCATTGCCTATTTCACCCATTCCGCCAACTCAACTTCCCTCTGGTAACCACCAGTTTGTTCTCCATAGTTAAGAGTCTATTTTTCAGTTTGTCTCTTTTTTTCCCTTTGTTACTCTGTTTCTTAAATTCCACATGAGTAAAATCATATGCTATTTGTCTTCCTCTGACTTAATTTGCTTATTATCATTATACTCTCTAGCTCCATCCATGTTGTTGCAAATAGCAAGTCTTCATTCTTTTTTATGGCTTAATAATATTCCATTGTGTATATATACCACATCTTTATCCATCTATCAGTGGACATTTGGGCAGCTTCCGTTATTTGGGTATTATAAATAATGTAGCAATAAACATAGGGGCGCATATATCCTTTTGAATTAGTGTTCTTGTATTCTTTGGGTAAATATCCAGTGGTATGATTACTAGATCGTAGGGTAGTTCTATTTTAATTTTTTGAAGAACACTTTTCCACAGTGTTTTCCACAATGGCTGCACCAGTTTGCATTCTCAACAGCACACAAAAGTTCCTTTTTCTCCACATCCTCTCCAGCACCTGTTGTTTCTTAAGAATCTATATCTTTTTTAAAAGCCAACAGGAAGTTCTGTAACAGAAAGTGATTATATCTGAATTTAATAATTCAATTGATGGGTTTTATATCAGATTAAACAAAACAGAAAAGATAATTAATCAATTAAAGAGTAGGTCAGTGTATTAAATTCAAGGAGAGAGTAAAAAAGAACACAAGAAAGAGTATAAAAGACTTAGAGAACATAATAAAAAGTCTAATATCCATGTAATTGGTGTCTAAGAAGCAGAGGAGAGAAAAAAAAAATGAAGAGAAGTAATACGTGAAGAAATAGTATACAAAAAGTTCCCAACACTGATGAAAGTTATTAAACCACACATTCCAGATGCTCTACAACTCTCAAACGAGATACAGAGAAAACCACATCTAGGCATATAGTAGTCAAATTAAAGAAAACCAAATACAAAGGGGAAAATCTTAGAAAGATTAAAAGGGGCAACAATAAGCTTGAAAGTTAACTTTTCAAAAACAATTGTGGAAGTCAGAAGATAATAAAGTAACATTTTTAAAGTACTAAAAGAAAAAACAGACTTCTATATCAGCACAAAACAAGACAAAATAGAGTGCTTTCAATTCAAATGGACTAAACACCTAAATTCAAAATCCAAAACTATAAAACACCTAAGGTAAAAAATATGAAAAATGATTCCTGACACTGGATTTGGCCTGATTTCTTGTTTATGACACAAAGGGCAAAACACCAATCCCACTTCTTGATATATACCCAAAAGCATTGAAAGCAAAATCTCATAGAGATATTTTTACACATATGTTCATAGTAGCATTTGACAAAGTAGCTGTGGAAGTAACTCAAATGTCCATAAATGGATGTATAACAAAATGTGGCATATACATGAATATTATTCAGTCTTTTTAAAATTTGTTTATGTTTTTTTAATTTATTTCTGAGAGAGAGCAACAGCATGAACAGGGGAGGGTCAGAGAGAGAGGCAGATACAGAATCCGAAACAGGCTCCACGCTCTGAGCTGTCAGCACAGAGCCCGATGAGGGGCTGGAACCCACAAACCGTGAGATCATGACCTGAGCCGAAGTCAGACGCTTAACCGACTGATCCACCCAGGTGCCCCGACAGTCTTTTTTAAAATTTTATTTTACATTTATTTATTTTTGAGAGACAGAGTGAAACAGAGTGTGAGCAGGGGAGGGGCAGAGAGAGAAGGAGACACAGAATCTAAAATAGGCTCCAGGCTCTGAGCTGTCAGCACAGAGCCCGACGCAGGGCTTGAACTCAAGAACCCATAAGATCATGACCTGAGCTGAAGTCCGACGCTTGACCAACTGAGCCACCAGGCACCCCTATTATTCAGTCTTAAAAAGTAAGTTCTGTCTTGAGCTACAACATGAGACATTATTCTTTTTTTATAATGTTTTTATTTATTTTTGAGAGAGAGAGAGAGACAGAGCACAAGTGGGGGAGGGGTAGAGAGAGAGGGAAACACAGGATCTGAAACAGGCTCCAGGCTCTGAGCTGTCAGCACAGAGCCCATTGCAGGGCTCAAACTCATAAACCATGAGATCATGACCTGAGTCAAAGTTGGAAGCTCAACCAGCTGAACCACCAGGCACCCCAACATGGGACAGTATTCTAAGTGAAATAAGCCAGTCACAAAAAGGACAACTACTGTATGAAGGAAAAATATTGTATGAAGGAGGGAAATGGGGAATTGCTGTTTAATGGGCATGCAGTTTCAGTTCTGGAGATCTATTACGTAACAATATGAACATACTTAACACTACTGAACTGTGTACTTGAATACAGTAGAAATGGTAAATTTCATTTTGTATGTTCTTTACCACAACTAAATTTTTTTTTCTTTTAAAGTTGAGCATTTTTTTTATTTTAATGTTTATTTATTTATTTTGAGAGAGAGAGAGTGACTGCAAGCAGGGGAGGGGTAGATCATGATCTCACAGTTCATGGGATCAAAAACTGCTTCAGACTCTGCACTGACAGCAGGAGCCAGCTTGGGATTCTCTCTCTCTCTCTCTCTCTGCCCTTCCCCCACTTGCTTGTGTGTGTATGTGTGCGTGCGTGTGTGCGTGCATGCGCACGTGTGCGTGCATGGGTCAGTCTCTCTCAAGAAATAAATACATAAATATGCTTTAAATATGTTAAGGTTCATAATATACATAAGTATAAATAAATTTTGATTGCTTAAAACAACCATAAAATCTTGTGGAACTTAAAATGCATGAAGAACTAAAATAAATGACAACAGTACAAAAAGCTGAAAGAAGTAAATGAAGTTCAACTGTAATAAGATTCTTATATTCCTCAAATTACTAATTTAAGTAGAGTATGATAAGTCAAGGATGTATCTTGTAATTTCTAGGGTGACCACTAAAAGAATTATAAAAAGTCATAAATGAAAAGATAATAGAGGAGAAAAATAGATTAACATAAATATTTCATTAACATAAAGGAAGGCAAGAAAGCAGGAATAAAGGGACCAAATTTAAAAAAAAAAAAAAAAAAACAGGGCGCCTGGGTGGCTCAGTCAGCTAAGCATCCAACTTCAGCTCAGGTCATGATCCCATGGTTCGTGGGTTTGAGCCCCACGTCGGGCTCTGTGCTGGCAGCTAGCTCAGAGCCTGGAGCATGTTTCAGATTCTGTGTCTCCCTCTCTCTCTGCCCCTCCCCTGCTCACGCTGTCTCTCTCTCTCAGAAATAAATAAAACATTAAAAAAAGAAAACAGAGAAGACGAACAGAAAACCAATAGCAAAACAACAGACTTAAATCCAATTATAATAGTAATTATCTTATATGTAAAAAGACTGTATAGACCAATTTAAAGACAGGTTTCAGACTGGATTAAAAAAACACCATATGCTATGTACATGTTGCTCAGTTTATAGAACATAGAAACATTGAAAGAAAAAGTCTGAAAAAAGTTAAGCATGCAAACATTAGCTAAAGTAAAGCTGGTACAGTCATATTAATATCTGACAAGTAGACTTTTTTAAAATCATGAAAGTGACTTTATTTAACTGTTTTCAAATCAAATAAAATATATAAAAGGGGGCGCCTGGTTGGCTCAGTCAGTGGAGATTGTAAACCCTTATTCTCAGGGTTGTGGTTTCAAGCCCTATGTTGGGAGTAGAGATTATTTAAAAATAATATCTTTAAAATACATATGTATATATGTAAGAAATAGCTTATAGTTTAAAAATCAGATTTATAAAAAAATAAATAAAAATCAGACTTATAAACTATTCATTGAAAGGTTCTTAAAAAGCTAAGCCTCTTTTCGAGGATCCATAAACAAATGTAATTTAATATATCTAAGATACTATATTAGACAACATACAATAAACTTTGCCTACAGAACTAGATGTACTTTTTCCTCACTCTTAAGACATGTCTTTCTATGATGACAAAATTGATTTCTGATCATATTAGGAATCAGCCAGATGAGAAAAAAAAGTACACATTTTTTCCTCTTTTTTATTGAGACATAAGAAGTATATTTTTTTTAACTTTTTTTAAACATTTATTTATTTTTGAGAGAGAAAGAGGGTAAGCCGGGAAAGGGAAGAGAGAGAGGGAGACACAGAATCTAAACCAGACTCCAGGCTCTGAGCTGTCAGCACAGAGCCCAACGTGGGGCTCGAACTCACAAACCATGGGATCATGATCTGAGCTGAAATCAGATGCTCTACCAACTAAGCTACCTAGACCCCTGAACAAGAAGATTATTTAAGTTTATTTATTTTGAGAAAGAGACAAAGCATGAGTGGGGGAGGGGCAGAGAGAGAGAGAGAGAAAGAATGAATCACAAGCAGTCTCCACATTGTCAGCACAGAGCCCAATGCATGGCTCAAACCCAAAAACCTCAAGATCATGACCAAAGCCAAAGCCAGACACTTAACCGACTAAGCTGCCCAGGGCCCCCATCACAAGTAGATTTTAAGCCAAAAAGCACTAATGGAGATAAAGAAGAATACTACTGATGATGAAAGTGTCAATATAAATGAATATATAACAGACCTAACATACTCATCATAGAAATCTTTTATTATATCAATGTTTTATATTCTCTCCCAATTTTTGTCTAAGTCTTTCCACTTTCTCAACAGGCTTTTTATTTGTAAGTTTATCAATTTTTGAGAGAGAGAGAGAGAGAGAGCACAAGCAGGGGAGGGGCAGAGAGAGAGGGAGACACAGAATCCAAAGCAGACTCCAAGCTCCGAGCTGTCAGCACAGAACCTGACGTGGGGCTTGAACTCACGAACTGTGACATCATGAACTGGACCAAAGTTTGCTTAGCCAACTGAGCCACCCAGGCACCCTAAGAATGTGACTCTTAGCTCAGCTCAGGTCTTGGTCTCAGGGTCATGAGTTCAAGCCCCATGTTGGACTCTACATTGGATGTAAAGCCTACTTAAAAAAAAAAAAAAGAAAAAAATGGTCAAAATTGTAAAATGTTATGTATATTTTACCACACACAAAAAAATTAGATGTACAAATGGCCAATATGGACATGAAAAGATGATTAACATCAATAGCCATTAAGGGAAATGCAAATCAAAACCACTATGAGATGCACTTTACCCCATTAGGATGACTGATTATCAAAAACAAACAGATAAACAGAAAATAACAAGTGTTAGACACAGAGAAACTGAAACCTTTCAGTACTGCTGGTGACAATGTAAAATGATGAAGCCATTGTAAAAAAAATACCAGCTGGGATGGGGGCTGCCTGGTGGCTCAGTCAGTTGAGTGTCAGAGTCTCAGCTTGGTCATGATCTCATGATTCCCATGATCTCATGATTCCTGGGATTGAGCCCCAGATCGGGCTCTGTGCTGACAGCATGGAGCCCTCTTTGAATCCTCTGTTCCTCACTCTCTGCCTCTCCCCCCACTGCCCCCGTGCATGTGAGCACGCTCTCTCAATAATTAAACATTAAAAAAAATAAAAGGGTAAATTTTATGTTATGTATATTAGACCATATTTTTTTTTATTTTTTTAAGCTTTAATTTTTAAGTAATCTCTATACCCAACATGGGGCTCAAACTCACAATCCAGAGATCAAGAGTCACTTGCTCTACTGACTGATCTAGCTAGGCACCCCTATTTTACCATGATTTTTTTAAAAAGAAAGAAAAGTTTTGAAAGGTATCCTACCTCTTATGTAAGATAGGGACATAATATTAATATCTGCTTACATTTGCATAAATACTACAGTAATACTATAACAATAAAAATATTAAAATATTTGCCTCTCAGACGATCATAATTAGGTAGATAAGGACAGATGTGAAATTTCTCTGTGTACACTTTTCATACCATTTGTATTTAAATCGTGTAGTATACTACCTATTTAAAAATGAATAGATTTTTCAAATAACTAAATAACTTTTATTCAGACATGGCTTTTCCCTGACTAAAGAAGTCACATGCTTTTTAAATCATTCTTACATAATTAAAGGTCGGATAGTCACTTTAAATCATAAATACAGTCTCAATCCTATTTTAAATAGAAATGTGTGATCCCATAAAATAACAAAAGCTTCAAAGTCAATGCAGCTCGTCTCCTGTCATACAGATGGACTCTGCGGTGGGGTAGCTCCCATCAGTGGCAGAGGGGAGCAGAGCCCCCTTCGCCTGTCTAAGCGTCTAGGGTTCCTTCCTGTGATTTTACGACTCTCCCTTTCTGACCCACTGCCCTCCACCCAGAGGAGGAAAGACATGCTCCTACTTTTACAGGTAAGGTCACAGGACGGTTGCATGCTGTCTCTGCTTGCAGGTGTTGAAAGCCGCCCTTCCCTTCCGGGGCTCTTCACGGTTTGTAGGAGACACCCTCACAAATCACTGTTGAACTCTCGGCGGCCATGCCCCCCACCTGGAAGGACACAGTCTATACTCCAAACACTAGGAATTCAATGGGATTCCTCCAGCTTCTCCTTGTTTATGTTGCCTTTGAGCCAGATTATGCGCTGACCCCAAACAGGCTTTCTTTCACATCTGGTTGATGGGAAACACTCCTGCACTGATTGCCTAACAAACTCTGGAAGAACGAGCTGATCCCAATTTACTAGATACTCTCCCCTGCTCCACTTCCAAGCAGCCAGCCCCCTCTTCTCTTGCTCTCCAGATTTCCTGAAAAGGAATCAGACATCAGTGAATGGGGACCTGATAAATTGAGAGGACACACTTTAGGCTTTGCAAGTTGAAGCCTCTCTCCTTTGACTCAAGGCGAGGAGGAAATCACATATCTACTTCTCACTGGGAGAGGAGCAAGGTTCAAAACCCACCAACAGCTCTCTCCAAAGAAATCCTTTAAAAAATTCCTTTCCCTTAGGGTGAAGAAATTACAACACCTTGCTCAAATTATCAAAATTAATACAGCCAACAAGAGGCAGATAGATGTTATGCACCCCAGAATGTGATGCTCTGAGAAAAATACATCATTTATATAGCATTTTGACCAAGATCATAAACTGAATATAATCATGAGAAAATAGCAAAGTAAAAATAAGAATTGTTCCTTTAAAAATTTTTTTGGTATTCTTCAAAACTGCCATTGTGCTAAAAGACAAAGAAAGGCTCCGTCCGTCCGGGACTGGGCCTGTTCAGATGAAAGAGGGGACAGAGAGCGGCCAGCCGCATGCGGTAGATGCACTACAATCTCTCCAGGAGGAAACAAAAGCCAGGAGGGCCCGTGCAGCTGACGGGCTGGGATGTGTGCTTAAGTTCTTCAAAGGTACCGTTTCCCGGCTAACAGTTCCTAAAGCAGATAACTGTACCGGGGTTACATATCACATTGTCCTTTTTCTTAGGAGGTATACAATTAAGCATCTGGAGACAAAGGGGGTAATGCATGTGGCTTATTCTTAAATAATTTAGAAAAAACAGAGAAAGAGAGAAAGAAGGCTAAAAACTCCAAAAGCAAGTAAGGTAAAATGTTAACAGTAAGTGAAGCCATATAGAAGCTAAACAGGTACTTTTTGCAACATTCTTGCAATTTTTGGTGACTTTGAAATTATTTCCAAGTAAATACTAGGCTTTTTATATTGAAATCTTCTCTAAGGGCCATGTGGAGCACGTGACTCTGGTCTCCAGGTTGGAAGTTTGAGCCAGCCCCACACTAGGTGTAGGGATTACTTCAAAATAAAGTGTTGGGGCGCCTGGATGGCTCAGTCGGTTAAGGAGAAAACTTCAGCTTTGATCACGATCTCACAGTTCATGAGTCCGAGCCCCACATCGGGGTCTCTGTTGTTAGCACAGGGCCCGCGTGGGATTCTCTGTCCCACTCTCTTTCTGCCCTTGCCTTGCTTGCAACCTCTCTCTGTCTCTCTCTAAAAAAATAAACTTTAAAAAATAACATCTTAAAAATAAATAAATAAATAAAATCTGTCTTTTGAAAACATTTATTTACTTTTTAAAGAGAGACAGAATGCAAGCAGGGGAGGGGCAGAGAGAGAGACAGGGAGACACAGAATTGGAAGTAGGCCCCAGCTCCAAGCTGCCAGCACAGAGCCCAATGCAGGGCTCAAACTCACGAACTGTGAGGTCATCATCTGAGCTGAAGTCGGAACTCAACCAACTGAGCCACCCAGGTGCTCCTGTTTTTTAAATCTCCAAGAACATGACTTATTTATATCCTTGCTAAAGATAAAGGGACCAAGGGGGCACCTGGGTGGCTCAGTAGGTTAAGTTTCAAACTGTTGATTTTGGCTCAGGTCATGATCTCACTGTGTGTGGGATCAAGCCCCAGGTCAGGCTTCTCACTGACAGCACAGAGCTTACTTGGGATTCTCTCTCCTCTCTCTGCCCCCTTCTTTCCCTCTCTCTCTCTCTCTCTCTCTCTCTCAAAATAAACATTTAAAAAAGGGACCAAGAGAAATATATTTGATTTTGTAACAAATCCCTCTTCTTTTCCATTATTTTTATATGAAAACAGCACACAGGGGCACTTGGGTTGCTCATTCAGTTCAGTGTCTGACTTCAGCTCAGGTCATGATCTCACGGTTTGGGGGTTTGAACCTCTCATTGGGCTCTGTGCTGGTAATATGGAGCCTGCTTGGAATTCTCGCTCTCTCCCTCTCTCTATGCCCCTGCCCTACTCAGTCTCTCTCTCAAAATAAATAAACATTTAAAAAATAGGTCTTTTTTTAAAAAAAGAAAATAGCATACCAATGGACAAGTGTATATTATGAACACACTGTTTGAAAAACAATTACATGGACACCTGTGTACCCAGGGTACAGCTTATAAAACAGAACACTATCAATATTTTAGAAGCCCCTGCCCACATGATCTCAATCATGCCCCCACTACACCACCCTAGATAATCACCATCCTGACTTTTATAATTGTTCAATTATTTTCTTCATGTCTTTATCATATATGTATGTAGAACTTTACAATATATCATTTAAATGTGTCTCTTTCACATTTTAAACAAACAGAATGTTCTATGGTCTGAATGTTCAAAATTCATATGTTGAAACCTAATCACCAAGGTGATGGCATTAAGAGGAAGGCATATGGGAGGTGATTAGGTAATGAAGGTAGTGTCTTCATGAATGGGATTAGTGTTTTTATAAAAGAGGCCCCACGGGGCTCCCCAAACCGTTCTGCCATGTGAGGGTACAAGAAGTATCCAATCTGAAACAGAGCTTACACCTGACCATCCTGGCTCCCTGATCTTGGACTTCCAGCCTCCAGAACTGTGAGAAATAAATTTCCGCTGTTTTTAAGCCACCCAGTCTATAGTATTCTGTTACAACAGCCTGAATGGACTGAGAATGATAGAATGTTTACTTTTTCTAGGTCTTGCTTTTTTTGTTTTGTTTTGTTTTTGCTCAATTCTAAATTGGAAAAAAAAAATTAAGTTTATTCATTGAGGGGGAGGGGCAGAGAGAGAGAAAATCCCAGGAAGTCTTTGTGTTGTCAGCACAGGGTCCAGTGCAGGACTCAAACTCACAAACCATGAGGGCATGACGAGCTGAAATTAAGAGTCAGTTGCTTAACCAATTGAGCCACCCAGGTGCCTCTCAATACTACATTTTTAATGATTCATTCACACTAATGAATATAGCTAATGTTCATTAATTCTCATCGCTATAAAATAGGTCAGTGTATGACTATGGTACTGCAATCTATGCAATCCAGCTACTATTGACAAACATTTGTATTGCTCCTATGTTTTTGTCATTATTAAATAATGTTGCTGTTAGTATTTTTGCACTAGTATCTTGATAAACACATGCATGAGCCGGGGCACCTGGGTGGCTTAGTTGGTTAAGCGTCCGACTTTTGCTTAGGTCATGATCTCACGGTTCGTGGGTTCGAGCCCCGCGTCGGGCTTTGTGCTGACTGCCAGCTCTGAGCCTGGAGCCTGTTTCAGTCTGTGACTCCCTCTCTCTCTGACCCTCACCTGTTCACGCTGTCTGTCTCTCTCTCTCCTAGAAATAAATAAAACTTTTAAAAAAAAAAAACACATGCATGAGCCTTCTCTAGCACACACTCCTATAATGGAACTGGTTGTATGAACCAGAGTTCAAATTTACTGGGGACTAGTACTGTCAACTACATAATGCCAAAATGTTTTCTAAGGTGACTGTAGCAATTTACATTTCCACCAGCTACGTATGAGAAAAACATCTGCTCCACACCCCATACCCCTTGTCAACATTTGGTACTATCCAACTTTAAAACTGTTCTTTTCTGGTAAATATGAATGGTATCTTATTACGGTTTAATTTGCATTTCCCTCAATACTATTGAACTTGATCTTTTTGCATATATTTATAGGTTGTTTGTCTTTCTCTTTTATGAAATGCCTATTCATATCTTCTCTTTTTTCTATTGGGTTTTTTCATATTGATCTGTAAAGCTTTTTCATACATTCTGAATGTTAATCCTTTTTCAATTATATATGTTACAAATGTATTCTCCAGTCTGTAGTTTATATTCTTACTCTTTTTGATGTCTTTTTTAAACAGAACTTTTTCATTTTGATGTAATCCAATTAATTAATCTTTCATTTTTGGCTTGTTTTGTTGTTGGTGGTGGTGGTGGTGGTAACAGAATCCTTCCATATCCTGAAAGGATAAAGATACCGTCCTTTATTATTTTTTAAATGTATTGTGGGTTTTGGGTTTGTTTATTTTTCTTTGAAAGAGACTATATGCATGAGCAGGTGAGGGGCAGAGGGAGAGAGAGAATCTTAAGAGGCCCCACACCCAGGGCAGACTCCAACAGATGCAGGGCTGGGTTTCAAAAGCATGAGATCGTGACTTGAGCTGAAATAAGACTTGGATGCTCAAGTGACTGAACCACCCAGGCACCCAGATCAATGTAAAACTTTAAAAAGACTACCTTTAGGGCACCTGGGTGGCTCAGTCAGTTGAACATCCTACTCTTGTTTTGGGCTCAGGTCATGATCCCAGGGTCTTGGGATCAAGTCCCAGGTTGGGCTCCACACTAAGCCTCCAGCAGATTCTCTCTCTCTCTCTCTGCCCCCTCCCGAGCTCCAGTACTGCCATCTAAAAAAAAAGTTTTATAGACTTGGGGCGCCTGGTGAGCTCAGTCCCAGGAGCATGTGACTCTTGATCTCCTTCATATTTAAAGCTTTAATTTACTGAGAATTAGTTTTTTTTACGGTTTGAGGTAGGGTACTAACTTTGTTTTTCTTCTAATTGGATTGTACTTGGGCCGTTTTTGAATAACTATCTTTTCCATCCACTGATCTGCAGTGTCCTTACTGTCCATATATGTCCATATATGTGGGGGGTCTGGTTCTCTCTTCATTCTACTGTTCTATTTCTCTATTCCTGTGTCAGTTCAACACTTTCAATTATATACCTATAAAGTAAATTTTAAGATGTTGTAATAACTTTACCATTTTTCACTAGAAGTGTCTTGGATATTCTTGGATCTTTGCTCTTTAATATCAATTATTCTGACAATTCAAGATTCAACATCTTAAATGGAAAGAAAATTTCTGCTGGGGACACTGGAATTCCAATGACTCTTTGGGCATAATTAGCATTCTTACAGTATTGAGTCCTGCCCATCTACATAAAATGGCTCTTCATTTACCTAGATCTCTTGAATAAACTCTTTTTGTTACATTTTTCTGAAGTATTTTATAATTTTTGGTATTATAATAAATGAAAATTTTTTAAAAATTTTATTTTTGTTAAGTAATCTCTACACCCAACATGGTGCTCAAACTCACAACCCTGAGATTAAGAGTCACATACTCCACCAACGGAGCCAGCCAGGTGGCCCAAATGAATGGAATTTTTTAAAACTATATTTTGGGGCATCTAGGGGGCTCAGTTGGTTGAGCATCTGACTTTGGCTCAGGTCACGATCTCATGGTTTGCAAGTTTGAGCCCCATATGGTGTTCTTTGCTGTCAGTACATACAGCCCACTTAGGGTCTTCTGTCCCCTCTCTTTTTGCCCAGCCCCTGCTTACGTGCGCATGCACGTGTGCTCTCTCTCTCTCTCTCAAAAATATATAAACATTAAAAAAAACTATATTATTTCTGGAGTGCCTGGTGGCTCAGTTAGTTAAGCATTGGACTTTGGCTCAGGTCATGATCTCACGGTTCATAAGTTCGAGCCCCACTTCAGTCTCTGTGCTGACAGCTCAGAGCCCAGAGCCTGCTTCATTTTCTGTGTCTCCCTCTCTCTCTACCCCTCCCCTACTTGTACTCTGTGTCTCTCTCAAAAACAATTAAATATTAAATTTTTTAATTAAAAAAATCTATATTTCTTTTAATTTATTTTGATTTACATCCAAGTTAGTTAGCATATAGTGCAACAATGATTTCAAGAGTAGATTCCTAAATGCCCCTCACCCATTTAGCCCATCCCCCCTCCCACAACCCCCACAGCCACCCTCTGTTTGTTCTCCATATTTAAGAGTCTCTTATGTTTTGTCCTCCTCCCTGTTTTTATATTATTTTTGCTTCTTTTCCCTATGTTCATTTGTTTTGTATCTTAAAGTTCTCATATGAGTTAAGTTATATGATACGTGTCTTTCTCTGACTAATTTCACTTAGCATGATACCCTCTAGTTCTGTCCACATAGTTGCAAATGTCAAGATTTCATTCTTTTTGACTGTCAAGTAATATTCCACTGTATATATACATACATCTTTTTTTTCTTTTTTTTAAATTTTTTAAAAATTTTTTATTTATTTCTGAGAGAGAGACTGTGAGCAGGGGAGGGTCAGAGAGGGAGACACAGAATCTGAAGCAGGCTCCAGACTCTGAGCTGTCAGCACAGAGCCTGACGTGGGGCTCAAACCCACGAACTGTGAGATCATGACCTGAGTCAAAGTCAGATGTTTAACCAATTGAGCCACCCAGGTGCCCCTAAGGTAAGTGAGTTTTTAAAATTTCTTTTGTATCCAACCACCTTGCTAAACATTCTTACTTTTCCTAATAGTTCTTCTATTGATTATTTAACTTTTCTACATCGACAATCATATCAGTTATAAGAATGTCAGTTTTTTCTTTGCAAAGTCATACCTCTTTTTCTTTTCACATTACTCGAGATTAACCCTCAACAAACAATTGACACGGTTTAGGGCATCTCTGTACTGTTCCTGACATAAAATAAATGTTACTAACATTTCACAGTTAAGTACAGTTGACCCTTGAACAACACCGGTTTGAAATGTGTGGGTCCATTTATACGTGGATTTTTATTCTTATTCCCCCTTTCTTACAGTACAGCATTGTAAATATATTCTCTCTTCCTTATGATTTTCTTAATAACATTTTCTTTTCTCTAGCTTACTTAGTATAAAAATACAGTATATAATACATGTAATACACAAAATATGTGTCGATCAACTGATTAAGTTACTGGTAAGGCTTCTGGTCAGCAGTAAGCTATTAGTAGTTAAGTTTTTAAGGAGTCAAAAGTTATGTGCAGATTTTCAACTGTGAGGTGATAACCCCTATGTTGTTCAAGGGTCAATGGTATATTTGCCATGAATTTTTGGAGGCGGGCTTTATCAGGCTATGAGAGTTCATTTATATTCCTACCTTGGTTAGAGTGTTCTCATTTTATTTTTCTGCATTTATTAAGATGGTCATATGGCCATACTGTATATAACTGTATATATATAAACTCTAATAAAGTTGATTTTCAAACATTAAATTAACTTGCCTTTCTGGAATGAATCCAACTTGGTCATGATGTAGTTCATCACTTTTACTCATCAATGGATTCAGTTTGCTTAGATTTACTTAGGACTTACAAATGAGATAGGCCTATAATTTTTTTTCTTGTACTATCTTTGTTAGCTTTGGTGTTGCTCTAAACCAACCTCTTTCATAAAGAATAATTAGAATTTCAAAGATAAAGAAATGGCCCTGACAGTGACAACAGATGAGAACCTAGGTATTAGAATAGTACTCTGACCATCTTCCTATTCCCTTTTTTTTTTTTTTTACTTTCTTAAAACATTTTATTTTTAAGTAATCTCTACACCCAGTGTGGGGCTTGAACTTACAACCCTGAAATCAAGAGTCGCATGCTCCACTGACTGAGCCAGCCAGGAGCCCCAAGATTTTATTTTTTTAAGTAATCTCCACAGTCAACATGGAGCTCAAAATCACAACCCCAATATTAAGAGCCGCATGCTCTACCAATGGAGCCAGCTGGTGACCCATCCTCCCTTCCTTATTTCCTCTCCCCATTTATAGAGAATGATATAAAATAATAATTACATAAGCTATGTCATCTACTCCTTCAATTTTGTGTATTTTGTAGAAATTGAGCAAATACAGGAAAAATGTAAATAATGATTGATGGACTTAGGTTCTTAAGTTTTAATTCTTGATTTCTAATCAAACTAATCACCTGAAACACTTGCTTACTAATAGGAAGTAAAAATTATACTTGGGTAGTAAATCATGTTCTATAACTTTCCACTTCATTCTTTAGAATTGTTTCTTAATATCATGTCATGCCAACAGTTGCTATGTTATTCTAGTTGGAAAGCATGTTGTAAAAAAGCATAAAAAAGAATTATAAGAAATATTAATATGGGAGAAATTAAAACAAAAGCACAAACTTGGGTATTTTGCTGTTTTCTCCAAAAACGTAACTACAGCTGCTGGATGCATTCATGTGCTCACTTCATGGCACAGAAAAGTCAGACTTGGGTGATTCCCTATTTTTCAAGTTCAAACAAAACTGTTGACTCAGCTCTCAACAGGGAAAGGCAATGTCCTTGTCCCAGGAGTTCAAAACCTAAAACAAACAAATGCTTTCCAAGCTGTCCAATGACAACTTGAATGAAAATAAGGCACTTATGTTCTAACCTTTTAAGAATAGGAACCCAAAATAAATGTATAAAAACTTTACCTCTTACTACCTTATTTGAAACTTTGGGACATTATTTTCTGAGATTGCTATTTTAAAAGGTATGGAAACAAAGCTAAATCTCTCAGAGTTAAAAATATACAGTGTAGTTATATAGGCTTCGGTTCTCATCCTCTGGATCCTTCCACATGTCACATGGCTACATGATATTCCCAAGTCATGGATTTTGCCGTTTGATCTCTGATGCTGCTTGAAGATATTTCAGGGCTCCAGAAGCTAGGCAGTTCTCTGAATACACTAAGTATACATATGAAGCGCTCAAATGTACAAGTGCTTCCATCAGCAATCACTTCAAAGGTCATTAATAACTTACAGGTGTGAGAGTGGAAATGCCCTCTGCACTCCCCTGCCCCTTCTTGAACTCTGGTTGCTCTCTCTGGGCCATTTTTGTAACAGTGAATTCTTAACTTAATACTTCTCTTTCTCTATATTCTCTTTCCTGGTTCTGGGGCTTTTAAGAGGACATTACAAACTCTTCTAGGAAACAAATAAAAAACAGACAAAAATGCTTCAATGTGTTAATTCTAGAGTTTTCTTCTTTTCATCCTTATGTTATTAGTTTATTAAGAGTAGAGAAAGGCAGGGCACCTGGCTGGCTCAGTTAGTGTAACATGTGGCTCTTGCTGTTGGGGTTGCAGGTTCAAGCCCCACACTGTGTACAGAGATTACTTACAAATAAAATCTTTAAAAAAAAAAAAAAGTAGACATGGAGGAGGGCACTTGTTGGGATGAGCACTGGGTGTCACATGGAAACAACTTGACAATAAACTATTTTTTAAAAAGTAGAGAAAAGCAATTTAAATCCTTCTTGAGAGTATACCTATAAAAAGACAAGGAAAAGGAAAGACAGAACAGGTGGGTAGTAAAAATCTGCCTGGTTTTAAAATATGGTAAAATTGTGATGGACTCTAACATCTGCTTGGTTTCTACCACCGCTGAAGACAGGCTCTAAAACTTTACTAGCAACTCTGAAATGAACTATGTGTGAGAAAGAAGCTTAACTCTACATCTAGGTCATTCAAAGTTTCTCAACAATGGAACTATTGACATTTTGGGCCAAATAATTCTTTGCTATGGGGCTTTCCTATACTTTGTAGGGTACACAAAGCCTCTCTGGCCTCTACCCACTAGATGCTAGTAGGGTGCACCCCCCTCACTTGTGACAACCAACAATGTCTCTAGACATCCCCAAATGTTCCCTGTGGGGCAAAAGTACCTCCGGTTGAGAACCATTGTTCTAAATGGAAGTGTCTTCTGATCTTGAGCCTATGAATATGAATCAACCCGACATTAGGGCGGCCAAATAAGACAGTTAAATGTTATGTTTATTCTTTGGGCGAAGGGATAGTTCCACAGAGCTGAAGTCTCTCTCTATAGAGTACTTCTGACTACAAAGGAGAAAAGGTACCTTTTATGAGAGAGAGAACTGACCATCACCACCTTAACCAAGTGACCAAATGCAGCATCACTAATAATGGAACAAAATGACATTATGTACTTAACCTGAGTCTAATGAAACCTCTAGATTTATATCAAGTTTATAGAAATGAAAAGTGATGGGACACCTGAGTGGCTCAGTCAGTTGGGGAACCAACTCTTGATTTTTAGCTCAGGTCATGATCTCGCAGTGAGGTTAGCCCTATGAGGGGCTCCACACTGAGCATGGAGCCTACTTAGAATTCTGTCTCTCCCTCTTTCTCCTTCCCTCTCCGCCCCCTCTCTCTCTCTCAAAACAAACAAACATTAAAAAAAGAAAAGAGAAGTGATACACAGGTTAAATGATGTCACGAGGAAACAAACATAGAATATTAGACACACTACATGAAAAGTAGACTGAACCTTTCAAATATAATAATTTTCTATTAATGTTATGAAAAGAAAAGTGAGGAACTATTCTAGATCAAAAAAGCCTAAAGAGATAACAATGTAGAAACCCTGTATCTTTTTTAAGCTATAAAGAGCATTTGTTGGGGCGCCTGGGTGGCTCAGTTGGTTGGGCGTCCGACTTCGGCTCGGGTCATGATCTCATGGTTCGCGAGCCCCATGTCGGGCTCTGTGCTGACAGCTAGCTTGGAGTCTGGAGCCTGTTTCGGATTCTGTGTCTCCCCCTTTCTCTGCCCCTCCCTTCCTCAAAAATAAATAAACATTAAAAAAAAATTTAAAGATGTGACTTATACATAGAATGGAATAGTATTCCGCCATAAAAAGAATGAAATCTTGCCATTTGCAACAACATGGATGGAGCTACAGAGTATATAATGCTAAGTAAAATAGTGAGTCAGAGAAAGACAGATACCATATGATCTCACTCATATGCAACATTTAAAAAACAAAGGAGGAAAGGAAAAAGAGAGAGACAAGCCAAGAAGCAGACTCTTATCTGCAGAGAACAAACTGATGGTTACCAGAGGGGAGGAAAGTAGATGGATGGGTGGAATAAGTGATAGGGATTAAGGGGTGCACTTGTGATGAGCACTGGGTGATGCACGGAAGTGTTGAATCATTATATTCTATACCTGAAACTAATATAACACTGCATGTTAACCATCGGGAAGGGAAGGGGAGGGGAGGGGAGGGAAGGGGAGGAGAGGGGAGGGGAGAAGGGAAGGGAAGGGAAGGGAAGGGAAGAAAAATAAAGATATTCTTTCTCTTAATTAAAATAAACTAAGACCAATTTGGATCATAAAGGAAGGGAAGGGAAGGGAAGCGAAGGGAAGGGAAGGGAAGGGAAGGGAGGAAGGGAAGGGAAGGGAAGGGAAGGGAGGAAGGGAAGGGAAGGGAAGGGAAGGGAAGGGAAGAAAAATAAAGATATTCTTTCTCTTAATTAAAATAAACTAAGACCAATTTGGATCATAAAGGAGAAATATTTAACAGGGGTGCCTAGCTGTCCCAGTTGTTAGAGTACGTGACTCTTAGTCTTTGGATTGTAAGTACGAGCCCCACACTGGTTGCAGAGATTGCTTAAAAATATAATCTTAGGGGTATCTGGGTGGATCAGTAGGTTGAGCATCTGACTCTGATTTCAAATCAGGTCATATCCCAGGGTCATGGATTGAACCCCACATCAGGTGCTACACTCAGCTTAAGAGTCTCTTCTCTCTCTCCCTCTGCCCCACTCCCCTGCTTATGCACTCTCTCTATCACACACTAAAATTTAAATAAATAAATAAATAAAATCTTTTTTAAAAATATTAAAAAAAAAAAAAAAGAAAATCATTTAACTGAGTTGCTACTCATTAGGATAGAAATTTAGGCAACTCAAAAAATGGAAGTTGTACAACTCAGGAAATTTCCCTAAAATATGTCATCACAAAAACTATTTTAAGTTAGTTTTTTTTTTTAATTTTTTTTAATGTTTTTTTATTTATTTCTAGGAGAGAGAGAGAGAGAGACAGCGTGAGCAGGGGAGGGTCAGTGAGAGAGGGAGTCACAGACTCTGAAACAGGCTCCAGGCTCTGAGCTGGCAGTCAGCACAGAGCCCGACNAGCCATATTAGTTGGTGTGAGTGGTATCTTATTATACTTTTTATTTCCATTTCCTTGATGGCCAGTTACATTGAGCATCTTTTGATGAGCTAATGGCCATTTGTGTATCTTCTTCTTCTTTTTTTTATATAATTTATTTCTAGGAGAGAGAGAGACAGCGTGAGCAGGGGAGGGTCAGTGAGAGAGGGAGTCACAGACTCTGAAACAGGCTCCAGGCTCTGAGCTGGCAGTCAGCACAGAGCCCGACGCGGGGCTTGAACCCACGAACCGCGAGATCATGACCTAAGCGAAAGTCGGACGCTTAACCGACTAAGCTACCCAGGCGCCCCAAGTTAGTTTATTTTTTTAATGTTTATTTATTTTGAGGGAAAGAGAGTGTGCATGAGAGGGAGTGGAAAGGGGCAGAGAGAGAGCCAGAGAAAGAATCCCAAGCAGGCTCCACACCATCAACACAGAGCCTGATGCAGAGCTCAATATCATGAACAGTGAGATCATGACCTGAGCCAAAATCAAGAGTTGGATGCTTAACCAACTGAACCACCCAGGCACCCCCTATTTTAAGTTAGTTTATAATTTAAACACCGTTGGTAGTGGGAAAATAATTGTGCTTACTTCTTATATTGTTACTTTCAAGTTTAACTTTTCCAAAGAATGTTTATCTAAGTGTTGGGATTTTTTAAGTTTTTAAAAATGCTATTTGGCCATAAAGTTATATTCCTATGCATGAGGGGAAAGGCTCTTTTTGTTGTTATTTTAATATTAAAATTTTTTCATCTTTATTTATTTATTTATTTATTTTGAGAAAAAAAGGGAGAGAGAAATCCCAAGCAGGCTCCACACTCAGCACAGAGCTCAACGCAGAGCTCAAACTCACAAACTGTGAGACCATGACCTGAGCTGAAACCAAGAATCAGACATTTAACTGACTGAGCCACCCACATGCCCCTGCCTTTTTTTTTAAACTCACATTTACTTACTGTCATGATCAGACTATTACATTTAGCAATCGACAGTATGAGTACAAACGAAAACAAAAACAAAAAACCTACATTAAAACCCTTTGCTGGAATGCCTTGCACTCTCCACAGAAGAGAAACTACAATAACCTGTTATACAATTAATCACAAATATAGCCCTCCAGGTTTCTGCCAATACACATGAGTATTGTCTAAAACATGTCTTTTCTGTAGCAGCTGGGACCTGCCACTACTGTGCGTGGCTGAGTCCACAGATCTGGTGTAGCCTCTAGCTTCCCTGTCACTTCTCAGGCTCTTCTCTCCTGCTAAGCTTTGTTTCCTGGTCATAATTAACACCTTCTGCCACTGCCATAGCTACTGCTGCTGTTGGAACCTACATAAGCACCTTGTTTTGTGGTTTGGCAAAGTATTGACCTCCACCACCGTAGAGGCCAGAACTTCTGTCTCCGAAGTTTCTTCCTTTCATGGGGCCAAAATTTGAAGACTGAGTGTTTTAACTGCCAAAACCATTATAGCTTCCACTTCTAGAGTTGCTTCAATCATTACCAAGTCCATTATAGCCATCCCCACTGCCACCATATCCACCACCACCTCAGCTGTCACCAAAGCTACCTCATCTACTGAAGTTTCCTTCATGACCAAAGCTGTCATTCCCACCCAAACCACCTCTATGACAACCACCAAAGTTTCCAGAGCCATTTCAACCTCTTTAGCTGGATGAATCATTAGCCATCTCTTGCTTAGATAGATCTTTCCTTACTTCACTGTTGTAGCCATTCACAGTATGGTATTTTGGGGGTTGGTTGGTTGGTTTTTTAAAGCTTATTTATTTATTTTGAGGGGGATGAGGAGCACAGAGACTGGGAGAATCTCAAGCTGGCTCCATGCCATCAGCCCAGAGCCCCATGTGGGGCTCAAAACCATGAACCATGAGATCATGACCTAAGCCAAAATCAAGAGTTAGAGGCTTAACCAAATGAGCCACGCAGGCACCCCAACAGTATGGTATTTTTGAATGACAATTTGTCTACAGAGTCACAGTCATCAAATGTTACTAAAGCAAAGCCTCTCTTTTTGCCACTGCCTCAGTCAATCATGATTTCAATCACTTCCATTTTTCCCATACTGTTCAAAATGATCTCTTAGGTGACATTCTTCAATGTCTTCTTTAATTCCACCAACACAAATCTTTTTCACAGTAAGTGAGCACCAAGTCTTTGAGAATCTTCTCTTAAAAGAGCCCTCTTTGGTTCCACAACTATTCCATCCACGTGTGTGGCTGTGCATCCATTGCTGCATCCACCCCCTCCACAGTGGCATACACGACAAACCCAAAGTCTCTCCTCACCACACAGTCCATGAGTGGTCCCCATTGCTCAAAATGGCTTCTCAGACTCTCATTCGTTGTTTCAAAGCTCAAACCTCCAATGAAGAGTTTTAGTAGCTGCTCAGGCCCTTTGGGGGACTCTGACTTAGACAAGACGGCACTGGGTAGGGGGACTTTAGTAATACTTACTTGGTAGCATCCACAGGCAGAAAGGCTCTTTTTGTTGTTCTTGGGGGTAAGCCTACATTAGCCTTTGCACTGGGGCCTAGTTTTCATACTGAGATTCTTTTTTTTTTTTTTTTTTTTGATGCTAGTTTCATACTGAGATTCTAATGAGTGTTGGCCACTGGGCACTGAGGCCAGAAAGGGCAGCATGATCCAGAGCACAAGCTATAATGACCATTTCATCCACTTCAGTCAACAGCCATTTTCCCCTTCTTCCATAGTAGCTGAAGCCAGACATATGTCTACTGAGCAAAGCTACATTTCCCAGACTCTCTTGTATCTTGGGGACTCAGTGGCCAATAACGGAATGTGCCTGAAAATAATGCGTGTAAGCACATATGTGTTCGGTCACTGTCTCTTCACCTTCCTTCACATTGTCTTGTTAAAGTTGAAAACCAGAGTACCCTGCAAGCTATGTGTTCAGGGTAACAAAGCTGTGCAACTAGGCTTCACAGCTTCATGGAGCAAAGTCCATTTATCTACCCTGAACTAGTCCATGAAAGAGAATTAAATTTCTAGCAAATTGGCAACTGCATTTGGGGTATCTTTTTTTATAGAAACTTAACCAAATATGCCAAATATGTTTAAGAAGAATTTCTTAGATAACACAAAGATAGTAATTACTATCATAAAGGTATTCTCCTGTATTTTTTTATTAAAATGTTCAAGTTTTGCTTTGGGAATTAAGGTTTTAATACTGGAATGTGGTTTGTGTGTAGTTGGGATAAGGATATGCAGTCAGCTGATTGTTTCAGCACTACTTATTGAATATACCATCCCACTGATGTATAATATCACTTGTGTTACACAGATACATGCCTGTCGTCTGTTCCATTGCTTCTAAGTTTGTGCCAATGTCACACTCCTATAATTACTAAAACTTTACATCAAACTTTTTATTTGGCAGTACAAATCCTTCATTAATTTTCAAAATTATCTTGGCAATCTTGACATTTTACTCTGCCATTTAAATTTTACATCCACCTATCAAATTACAGATAGACACATGCACAACTACTAGGATTACAGTGGAACTGCACTGAATACATGAATTAATACAGGAACAAATTACATCTTTACAAAATCAAGTCTGCCCACTCATGAGCTTGTTAGGTCTACACATTATATATAATTTTCTCCATAAAGATCTTTAACATCTTTTGTTAGATATATTCCAAGGTCTCTTATAGCTTTTTCTTTTTTATTTTTTTTTAATGTTTTACTTATTTCTAGGAGAGAGAAAGAGAGACAGCGTGAGCAGGGGAGGGTCAGAGAGAGAGGGAGTCACAGACTCTAAAACAGGCTCCAGGCCCTGAGCTGGCCGTCAGCACAGAGCCTGACGCAGGGCTCGAACCCATGAACCGCGAGATCATGACCTGAGCCGAAGTCGGACGCTTAACCGACTAAGCCACCCAGGCGCCCCTTCTTATAGCTTTTTCACGATTTCATCTGGTATATTTTTTTTAAGTCATCTCTATACTTGGGGCACCTTAGTGGCTCAGCCAGTTATGCAACCAGCTTGATTTAAGCTCAGGTCATGATCTCGCAGTATGTGAGATCGAGCCCCATGTCAGACTACACTGATGTTGTGGAGCCTTCTTGGGATTCTCTCTCTCCCTCTCTCTCTGCTCCTCTCCACTCACACACAGTCTCTCTCAAAATAAATAAACTTAAAAATATATTGAAAAACTACTAAAAATAATAAAGTAATCTCTATACTCAATGCGGAGCTCAAACTCACACTCTTAAGACCAAGAGTTGCATGTTCTACTAACTGAGCCAGCCAGGTACAGTCATACTGTATTTTTTAACTAGATTTTCACCTTATTTATTGTTGGCACGTAGGAATATTGTTGGTCTTCTGTATACTTATCCTGTAATCTATAATTTTGCTGAATTCTCTTACTAATTTTAATTGTTTGGTTTCTTAGATCTTCTACATAAGCAATTAGGGTGAAAAATAACAACCTAGGAGAGCTTGGGTGGTTCAGTAGGTTAAGTGTCCGACAGTTGTTTTTGTGTTGTTGTTGTTTTTTTTTAATTTACGTCCAAGTTAGTTAGCATCTAGTACAACAATGATTTCAGGAGTAGATTCCTTAATGCCCCTCACCCACTTAGCCCATGCCCCCTCCCACAACCCCTCCAGTCACCCTCTGTTTCTTCTCCATATTTAAGAGTCTCATGTTTTTGTCCCCCTCCTTGTTTTTATATTATTTTTGCTTCCCTTCCCTATGCTCATCTGTTTTGCATCTTAAAGTCCTCATATGAGTGAAGTCACAAGATATTTGTCTTTCTCTAATTTCGCTTAGCATGATACCCTCTAGTTCCATCCACATAGTTGCAAATGGAAAGATTTCATTCTTTTTGATTGCCAAGTAATACTCCACTTTATATACATACCATACCTTCTTTATCCATTCATCCATTGATGGACATTTGGACTCTTTCCATCCTTTGGCTATTGTGGATAGCGCTGCTATAAACATTGGGGTGCATGTGCCCCTTCGAAACAGCACACCTCTTTCCCTTGGAAAAATACCTAGTAGTGTAATTGCTAGGTCATAGGATAGTTCTATTTTTAATTCTTTGAGGAATGTCAATACTGCTTTCCAGAGTGGCTGCATCAGTTTGCATTCCCAAGCTTCCAACTCTTAATTTCTCTTCAGAGCATACTATCATGGTTCGTGAGACTGAGCCGCACCCTGAGTCAGGCTCTGCACTCGCACTGCAGAGCCTGCTAGGGATTCTCTCTCTGCCTCTCTCTCCCCCTCCTCCTTTCATGCCTGCATGTGTGCTGGTGTGCACACACGCACACATGCACTCTTTCTCTCTCTCTCTCTCTCTCTCTCAAAATAAATAAATAACCTTAAAAAATCACAACTTAAATTTTCCTTTTTAGTCCCTCTGTTTTTCACTTCCTTTTCTTTTCTTATTGCCCTAGATAATATCTTCAGTAAAATATGGAACAGAAATCATGAAATTTGCATTTTTATCTTGTTCCTGATTTGAAGAACATTTTCTGACACTTACTCTGAGTTTTATGGGATATCCTTTATCATGTTAACAGAAATTCCTTTATCTTTCTTACATAGATATGTATATCGTTTGCGTTACAAATATATTTGGAATTTTACCAAAGCTTTTTCTGAATCTTTTGAGATGATCTTATCATTTTCTTTAATTTGTAAAGGTGGTAGATTATATCAGTAAGTTTTTAACTGTTAGACCATCCTTAAACTCCTGGAATAAATTCCTCCTTAACCAAAATTGTGTTTTTTATACATGCCACATTTAATCTGCTCATGTTTTATTTAGAATTTTTATATTATAGGAGTGTCTGGGTGGCTCAGTCAGTTAAGCATCCAACTTTGGCTCAGGTCATGATCTCATGGTTTGTGGGTTTGATTGAGCCCCACATCGGGCTCTGTGCTGACAGCTCAGAGCCTGGAGCCTGCTTCAGATTCTGTGTCTCCCTCTCTCTCTGCCCCTCCCCTGCACACTCTCTGTCTCTCAAAAGTAAACATTGAAAAAAATTTTTAAAGAATTTTTATATTATAAACATAAAATGTATAAGTGAAACTGGACTATAATTTTTCTTTCTGTTAACACTTCATTAGATTTTACACACTCACCAAATAAATTGGAAAACTTTCCTTCTTTTTCGTAAATTTGATTAAACTGATGGGGCTCTGTTGGTAGAACATGTGACTCTTAAGCTCAAGATTGTGAGTTCAAGCTCCACATTCAGCATAGAACTTTCTTTCTTTTCTTTCTTTTTTTTTTCCTTAAATAGTTTATTGTCAAGTTGGTTTCCATATAACACCCAGTGCTCACCCCAACAAGTGTCCTCCTGTATGCCCATCATCCCCCTTCCCCTCCCCCCCACCCCCATCAGCCCTGTTTGTTCTCAGCATTCAAGAGTCCCTCATGGTTTGCCTCCTTCCCTCTCCGCCATTATTTTTCCCCTTCTTCTCCCCCATGGTCCTCTGTTAAGTTCCTCCTAATCCTCCTATATGTGCAAACATATGGTAGCTGTCCTTCTCTGCCTGACTTATTTCGCTCAGCATAACACCCTCAAGGTCCATCCATGTTGCTACACATGGCCAGATGTCATTCTTTCTCATTGCCATGTAGTATTCCATCGTATAGATAAACCACATCTTCTTGATCCATTCGTCCATTGATGGACACTTAGGTTTTTTCCATGTTTTGGCTATTGTTGAGAGTGCTGCTATGAACATTGGGGTACGTGTGCTCCCATGCATCAGCACTCCTGTATCCCTTGGATAAATTCCTAGCAGTACTGTTGCTGAGTCATAAGGGAATTATACTGTTAATTTTTTGAGGAACCTACACACTGTTTTCCAGAAGGGCTACACCAGTTTACATTCCCACCAACAGTGTAGGATGGTGCCTGTTTCTCCACATCCTCGCCAGCATCTATACTCTCCTGAATTGTTCATTTTCACCACTCTGACCGGCGAGAGGTGGTATCTCAGTGTGGTTTTGATTTGTATTTCCCTGATGAGGAGGGACGCTGAGCATCGTTTCATGTGTCTGTTAGCCATCTGGATGTACTCTTTGGAGAAGTATCTGTTCATGTCTTCTGCCCATTTCTTCACTGGGTTGTTTGTTTTTCGGGTGTGGAGTTTGCTGAGTTCCTTATATATTTTGCATACTAGCCCTTTATCTGATATGTCATTTGCAACTATCTTTTCCCATCCCGTCAGTTGCCTATTAGTTTTACTGATTGTCTCCTTTGCAGAAGCTTTTAATCTTGATGAGGTCCCAATAGTTCATTTTTGCTCTTGATTCCCTTGCCTTTGGGGATGTGTCAAGTAAGAAATTGCTGCGGTGGAGGTCAAAGAGGTTTTTTCCTGCTTTCTCCTCTAGGGTTTAGATGGTTTCCTGTCTCACATACAGGTTCTTTATCCATTTTGAATTTATTTTTGTGTATGGTGTGAGAAAATGATCTAGTTTCATTCTTCCGCATGTTGTTGTCCAGTTCTCCCAGCACCATCTGTTAAAGAGGCTGCCTTTTTTCCATTGGATACTCTTTCCTGCTTTGTCAAAGTTGGCCATACATTTGTGGGTCCAATTCTGAGTTCTCTATTCTATTCCATTGGTCTATGTGTCTGTTTTTGTGCCACAGCATATAATTTTCTTAAAATAAACCAACAAAGAGTTGATATAAAATAGGAGTTATCGTGGTGCTTGGGTGACTCAGTCAGTTGGGCACCTGACTCTTTTGATTTCGGGTCAGGTCATGATCTCACAGTTTGTGGGACTGATTCCTGCATCAGCTCAGAGCCTGCCTGGAATTCTCTCTGTCTCTCTCTCTCTCTCTCTCTGTCTCTCTCTGTCTCTCCCCTACTTGCAAACATGCATCCTCTCTCTCAAAAGAAATAAACATTAAAAAAACAATAAATACAAAATAAGAGTTATTTGTTCCTTGCTGGTTAAAGTCATTATAAGCCTTAAAAGTTTAAAAGCATTATAGGCCTGATATGTTTTACTGTGGAAAGTTTTATTTTTATTTTTTTACTGTTTATTTATTTTTGAGAGAGAAAGTACAAGCAGGGGAGGAGCAGAGAGAGAGGAAGAGAGAGAAAATCCTAAGCAGGCTCCATACTGTCAGTGCAAGTCCACTGTGAGGCTCAAACTCACAATGAGATCGTGACCTGAGCCGAAATCAAGAGTCATATGCTTAGGATGCTTGGGTGGCTCAGTCCGTTAAGCCTCTGACTTTGGCTCAAGTCATGATCTCTTGGCTCCTGAGTTTGGGCTTCCAAGTCAGGCTCTGTGCTGACAGCTCACAGTCTGGAGCCTGCTTTGGATTCTGTGTCTCCCTCTCTCTCTGCCCCTCCCCACTCACACTCTGTTTTTGTCTCTCTCTCAAAAACAAATAGTGCAGTAAAAAAGAAATTAAAAAATAAAAAGAGTTGGATGCTTAACCTACTGAGCCACCCAGGAGCCCTTATTGTGGAATATTTTAAAACAAATACTTCTATTTGTTTAATGGTTATATGTTCACACAGGTTTTCTTTTTCCTCTTGAAGCAATGTATCAAGTAAAGAATATATTAGGCTGAAAATAACACAAAAACTGACTCCCTATTTAAAAAAATGGAGCTATTTTTTTCCTTACATAACAAGAAAGCTAATTAAAAACTATCCAGAGAAGACACAGCTCTTTAATAATGTGAACAGGAAAGTAGGTTCTAACTTTCCATTCCACTACCCTTAGCTTAGAGGCCTCATGCTTGGTACACTTTTGACTCAGAATAGCTGCTTTGTTTTTACATAAGAAAGAAACTGAAGCACAAAGAGGTAACACCCATATCAGGAAATCAAAAGCTTTCATCTCATTGTCCAAACTTTATCACATGGCTCATCTAGCCACAGAGGAATTTAGGGCAGTATTTTTTTTTTTATTTTTTTAATGTTTTATTTATTTCTAGGAGAGAGAGAGAGAGAGACAACGTGAGCAGGGGAGGGTCAGAGAGAGAGGGAGTCACAGACTGAAACAGGCTCCAGGCTCTGAGCTGGCAGTCAGCACAGAGCCCGACGCGGGGCTCGAACCCACGAACCGCGAGATCATGACCTAAGCGAAAGTCGGACGCTTAACCGACTAAGCCACCCAGGCGCCCCTTTTTTTTTTTTTTTTTTAATTTTTTTAGTGTTTAGGGCAGTATTTTTATTTGGGCACATTACTCCAAAGAAAATCAGATTTAGGTTAATAAAGGAGGAAGAAGTTGGCATTTTGAATTGTCAATTGGCAGTATCTGCTGTACTCAGTTTGGATAAGTTATATTATTGTAGGAAATTGTCCGTAACACCTAAGTTCCTAAATTCTCTTATCATTTTGAAAAATATTTGCTATATCTATAGTTTTATCACTTTTAAAAAAATTCCTAGCATTGATTTCCCTACATCAATAATGCAGCAACAGAAAAATAAATCAAGGAATTGATCCCACTTACAATTGCACCAAAAACCGTAAGATATCTAGGAATAAACCTAACCAAAAAGGTACAAGATCTATACTCTGAAAACTACAGAATACTTATGAAAGAAACTGAAGAGGACACAAAGAAATGGAAAACCATTCCATGCTCATGGATTAGAACAAACATTGTCAAAATGTCTATGCTACCCAAAGCAATCTACACATTTAATGCAATCCTTATCAAAACACCACCAGTATCTTTCACAGGGCTAGAACAAACAATCCTAAAATTTTCATGGAACCAAAAAAAGACTTTGAATAGCCAAAGCAATCCTGAAAAGGAAAAGCAAAGCTGGAGGCATCATGATTCCAGACCTCAAACTATATTACAAAGCTGTAGTCATGAAAACAGTATGGTTCTAGCACAAAAATAGACACATAGATCAATGGAATAGAATAGAACACCCAGATGGACTCCAATTATATGGTCAACTAATCTTTGACAAAGCTGGAAAGAATATCTTATGGAAGAAAGCTAGTCTCTTCAATAAATGCTGCTGGGAAAACTGGACAACAACATGCAAAAGAATGAAACTGGACTACTTTCTTATGCCCTATACAAAAATAAATTCAAAATGGATTAAAGACCTAAATGTGAGGCAGGAAACCATCAAAATCCTAGAGAACACAGACAACTACCTCTTTGACCTCAATCAGAGCAACTTCTTATTAGACAAATCACCAGAGTCAAGGGAAACAAAAGCAAAAGTGAACTACTGGGACACAGTCATGATAAGAAGCTCCTGCACAGCCAAGGAAACAATCAACAAAACTAAAAGGTAGGAGCACATACGTGGCCTAGTCGGTTAAGTGACCAACTTTGGTGCCGGTCATGATCTCCCCGTTCATGGGTCCGAGCCCCACGTCGGGCTCTGTGCTGACAGCTCAGGGCCTGGAGACTGTTTCAGATTCTGTGTCTCCCTCAATCTCTGCTCCTCCCCGACTCTCTCTCTCTCTCTCTTTCTCTCAAAAATAAATAAACATTAAAAAAAAAAAAACTAGGGGCACCTGGGTGGCTCAGTCAGTTGAGCGTCCGACTTTGGCACAGGTCATGATCTCATGGTTCCTGGGTTCGAGCCCGCATCGGGCTCTGTGCTGACAACCAACTCAGAGCCTGGAGCCTGTTTCAGATTCTGTATCTCTGTCTCTCTCTCTGGCCCTCCCCTGCTCACACTATCTCTGTCTCTCTCTCTCTCTCTCTCTCAGAAATAAATAAAACATTTAAAAATTTTTAAGAAAAATAAAAAAACAAAAAAACTAAAAGAACTGACAAAATGGGAGTATTTGCAAATGACATAACTTATAAAGGGTTAGTATCCAAATTCTATAAAGAACTTACAAACTCAACACCCAAAAAACAAATAATCCAGTGAAGAAATGGGCAGAAGACATGAACAGACACTTTTCCAAAGAAGACATGCAGATGGCTAACAGACACATGAAAAGATGTTCAACATCACTCATCATCAGGGAAATATAAATCAAAACCATGATGAAGTACCACCTCACACCTGTCAGAATGGCTAAAATTAACAACACAATAAACAACAGTAGGGGTTAGCAAGGATGCAGAGAAAGGAGAACCTTCTTCTACTGTTGGTAGGAATGCAAATTAGTGCAGCCACTCTGGAGAACAGTATGGAGGGTCCTCAAAAAAGTTAAAAATGGAACTACCCAGAGCACCTGGGTGGCTCTGTCGGTTAAGCATATGATTTCAGCTCCGGTCATGATCTCATGGTTTGTGAATTTGAGTCCTCCATCAAGCTCTGTGCTGTCAGTGTGGAGCCTGCTTCAGATCCTCTCTCCTTTTCTCTGCCCTGCTCCTGCTCTCTCTATGTCTCAAAAATAAACATTAAAAAAAAAATACAGGGGCGCCTGGGTGGCTCAGTTGGTTAAGCGCCCGACTTCAGCTCAGGTCATGATCTCACAGTTTGTGGGTTCGAGCCCCACATTGGGCTCTGTGCTGACAACTAGCTCAGAGCCTGGAGACTGCTTCAGATTCTGTGTCTCCCTCTCTCTCTGACCCTCCTTTGCTCATGCTGTCTCTCTCTCTCAAAAATAAATAAAAAATATTTTAAAAAATAAACAAACAAATAATAAAAAATAAAAAAATAAAAAATACAACTACCCTATGATCCAGCAACTGCACTACTAGGTATTTGCCCAGAGAATATAGAAATGCAGATTTGAAGGGGTATGTGCACCCTGATGTTTATAGAAGCATTATCAATAATAGTCAAACTATGGAGAGAGGCCAAATGTCCACTGACTGACAAATGGATAAAAAAAAAATGTGTGTGTGTGTGTGTGTGTGTGTATATATGTACATGTATACACACACACACAATGGAATAATACTCAGCCATCAAAAAGAGTGAAATCTTGCCATTTGCAATGATGTGGATGGAGCTAGAGTGTTACACTAAGTGAAATAAGTCAGAGAAAATACCATATGATTTCACACATACATGAAATTTAAGAAACAAAACAGATGAATATATGGGAAAAGAAAAAAAGCAGGGGAAGACAAAGAGAAAAAACTGAGGGCTGATGGAGGGTGATGGGTGGGGGGTAGCCTAGATGGGTGATGGGTATTAAGGACACTTGTTATGATGAGTACTGAGTGTTCTACATAAGCGATGAATCACTGAATTCTACTCTTGAAACCAATATTGCAGTGTTTAACTAAGTGGAATTTAAATAAAAATTTGGAAAAAAAAAAAAAGCTCCTAGCATTGTACACTTGTGCCTTTTAAAATTAATTTTTTTATTTAAAATAATTTTAATGTTTATTTATTTTTGAGAGACAGAGAGACAGAGCATGAGCAGGGGAAGGGCAGGGAGAGAAGGAGACACAGAATCTGAAGCAGGCCCCAGGCTCTGAGCTGTTAGCACAGAGCCTGATGCGGGGCTCGAACCCATGAACCGTGAGATCATGACCTGAGCCGAACTGAGACGCTTAACTGACTGAGTCACCCAGGGAGCCCTAAAATTAATTTTTTAATTAATTAAAAGTTTGTCTACTTTGTTAATTTTTTTCAGAGAATCGACTTTATTTTCTTGAGCCTCCCAATTGCTTCTTTGATTACTAGTTCATTCATTTATGTGCTTATTATGATTACTTACTTTCCTCTTGATATCTGCGTTAGATTTTTTTCCTTATCTTTTCTAATGTTATTGCAAATGGTACCTTAAAAATCTCCTTTTCCATTTTTTGTCTTTCTGACATACAGAAATACAATGGATTTTTTTGTACTTTGACTTTGTATCTAGTTAATCTTGCTAAATGCACTTATTACTTTTGATAGTTTGTAGATAGATTCATTTAGATTTTCTACTAACACAGCTATGTCCTCTGCAAATAAATTCTTTTTTTTTTTTTTTTTTTTTTTTTTTTACTAATCCTTATGCATTTTTTTTTTTTTTTTTTTTTTTTTTGCAACTGGCTATAAGGCTAGGCCCTTCAAAACAATGTTGAATAGAAGTGGTGAGAGCTGCCATCCTTTTTTTTTTTAATGTTTATTTATTTTTGAGAGAGAGAGAGACAGAGCACGAGCAGGGGAGAAGCAGAGAGAGAGAGAGGGAGGCACAGAATGCAAAGCAGGCTCCAGTCTCTGAGCTGTCAGCACAGAGCCCAAAGCAGGGCTTGAACTCACAAACTATGAGATCATGACCTGAACTGAAGTTGGATGCTTAATGGACTGAGCCACTAAGGTGCCCTGAGAGCTGCCATCCTTATCTTGTTACCAATCTTAGGGGGGAAATTATTCAGTTTTTTCCTTTCCTTTCCATAGGAATATTCAGTAAATATTCCTATGTTAGCTGACCACTTAGTATATGCTCTTTATCTGGCTGAGGAAGATGCTTTCTATTCTCAGTTTGCTAAGAGTTTCTATCAGGAACTACTATATCAGATTCACTCAGTTTGGGAAAGTTGTGCTCCCATCATGGTTTTAAACGCCCTAAACTAATCATCATATTATTTTATATATGCAATACCCATTTCAATATCCCACGTCAGTGAACAACTCTTTATACACCATTTCCCCTTCCAATCCACTCTCTCCTTCTGGATTTAACACTTTTTCCCTCTGTTTCTCCTGTAACTCCTTACAGTCATTATCAAAAGCAAGTGGTAAATTCCCAAGTTTTTGGTCTGAAGACATATTTACTTAGCCCTCACTTTTAAATAAAGATTTAGCTGGATGTGCCATTCTGGGTTATAGTTACTCTCTCTCAGCCCTTTTGAAATAGTAGTCCTTTGTCTTCAGGCATCCCTTGTTGATGTTGATAAGAATGCTGCTAGCCTGGGGTGCCTGGGTGGCTTAGCAAGTTAAGCATTAGGTCTTCAGCTTCATTAGACTTCAGCTTAGGTCATGATCTCAGGGTTCATGGGTTCGAGCCCTGCGTTGGGCTCTGTGATGACAGCCAGCTCAGAGCCTGGAGCCTGTTTCAGATTCTGTATCTCCCTCTCAATCAGACACTACTCTGCTCATGCTGTCTCTCTCCCTCTCTCTCCCTCCCTCTCTCTCTCTCTCTCAGAAATAAATAAAAAGCATTAAAACTTTTTAAAACAAGAATGCAGCTAGCCTAAATGTTGTTCTCTGTATATAATCTTCTAACAATTTCTGATGTTATTCTGATGTTATCTATCCATCTGAACACTCTGTAGAAATTTATAAACATGTCTTTCAAGATACTTATTACACTTTGTATTATTCAGTCATTCCCCATACTCTAGCCTTATGTACTTTGTATTATTTAGTCACTTTATGTAATTGCCCAACTCCACCATTAGAGAATGAGCTACCTGATAACTGTAGTAAATGCTGTACATCTTTTCTTACAAAGAGGTACCATGTTCTCTTGTGGAATGGGGAGTGGCACATAAAGAACAAGATCAAAATGTCCTATCTGAATGTAGCAACACAGGCTCAAAGGATGCCTGGATATCAATTTGTTGATAACTGGCTAATGTTTAAGAACAAATAAAAAGTTAGGAAATCATCTATGCATTGACTGCTCTGTTCACTATTTATTGTTTGGTTTTCAACAGATGGTTGGCATTCTTATTAGGGTCTGTTTAAACATCAAAAAGGTATTTGTTAAGCTCAGCAAAGTTTTCATCTGCCAACCTGGGATTTTATCAGTGTGTAGACAGAACTGACTCTGAATGAATTTATTGAGAAGAGGAATAGCCCCAACTGTTTTCCAACTCTAGTCTGTTTTCATCACTGAGGTCCATACACGTCTGAGCAATTCTGCAAGAACAGGAAGACACCTACCTGAAATCTATTTACGTGAGACACTGAGAAACCTCCCGGGAGTAAACCTATTATCTTAAGCAAAGAAAAGATTCGGTGGCTTGATCTTGAAACAAAGTCTTGGTGTTTAGAGGAGAGGAGTAATTTTGAGTGCATCGTAGTTCCTGAGATTAGACATTATTCCTAGCTCAGACCACCTTAGTTTCAAATCTAAGCTCTAAGGAAAAAGAGGGCTGTAAATAGAAATGAAAAGGCCTCTTTACGTTAAAACGTAAAGAGTGCATTGCAGACCATTTTGGAAGCCTCCGACAACAGGTATCACAGATAATCAGCAATGAACACTGCACAGCTCCAGCAACTCCGTATTACCATCACATTCCCCACCAGCTACGTCCCGAAGCAGCAGCAAAAGGTTCACACACGAGACGCCCGACATGCATGTAGACATTTGAAAACCACCAGAAATAGAATACCCACAGAAATCTTTCCCAGAATGGCAATCAGTATGAAAAACGTCTTCCAAGGAACCAAGGTATGGAGGTAACCCTAAAGTTCAGTCTCATTTCAAAATAACACACGTCATTTTGCTGTAAAATAATACTTTGTACTTACGTTTCTCAGAGGACCTCAAACCGTGTTAGGGCAACCTTTCCTTTTCAGCTTTCCTAGGTAAGAGAATGAATAAATGAATGAATGTAAAAAAAAAAAAAAAACTTAAATGATTTGCCAGCCCAGATCCCAGATTAGAGCCCAGACCTCTTCTCTTCTACTGTGGTTTTCGGTTTTGTTTTGCTTTGTTTTTTGTTGTTTTGTTTTGTTTTCCAGAAGAGCACTAACCTTCATTCGAACAAGGTGGGTGCAGGATGTCACAGCAATGTCACAGTGGCAGACACTTCGAGGGAGAGGGGGTGAAGAGGAAGGCACAGGAAGGGTGACCCCCAAATTCTGAGTGAAGTATGAGCTCTGTATTATGCAGACTCCGCAGGCCACTTGAACTTCTTGCGTGGACCGGACAAAGGCATTTCGAGTTGAGAAGAGTAAGACTCAGGCTGAGCAGCGGAAGAAAAGGAAAGGGCTCCATGAGGTGCCACATAATCCCTGAGTAGTCTCCCTACTCCGATTCCACAGCCAAAAATAACCCCGGAGTGAAACGTAGCTATGCCAAGTACTTCAGGTATCAGTTAAATTTCCTCCTCTTCTTTATGAATTTGTATTATTTATAAGACACTTGACACATGTTTAAACACTCACATAGCTCCTCAGTTTCAGGAAATATGGCTTGTTCGGCCGAAGAGAAAAAAGCGTATAATGAGGGAGTTAACAAGGGCTGATTTTTTTTTACAACATTCTTTAAAAACTGAAAAACCTCTTTAAACACCAGGAACGGCTTAAATAATTCACTCTAGGCCTGTGGGGCCCATGTGGACGGGTCCCTCCCGGTTCGCTCCCTGGCCACGTTCTCCCAGGGTTTCACGTGAGAACGCGGGCCCGACGGGCAGCCACCTGCGGCCTGGAGGCCTCAGCGCCGCTCGCGTCCCGCTGCACGCGGCCCAGGCCGAACCCCGGAAGGGGCCCGGGGCCCTTTGACCCCCGCGCGCGCGCGCGGGACGCCGGGAGCCGGCGGAAGTGCCCCACTGGGGCCTGTCGCGGCCTGTCGCGGCCTGGCCTGGAGGAAGCGGCTCCAAGGCCGCCGCCGCCGCTTCCGGAACCGGGGTGGCAGCCGTGTAAAGCAAACGATGTCCGAGGCTCTCTGTCGCCGGCCTTACCCCGGGGACTTGTTTGGCCGCTGGAAAGGATCCAGAAGGCCACTGCGCTTGGCCCACCCCGCCCCCCATCCTGGGCGGCGGACTAGGCGTCCTCCAGGGAAGGGCCCCGCGCAGGGGCCCTGGGGGCGGCCTGTAGGCCGGCTCTGCGGGCTTCGGGCCCTCGAGTCCGTTGGTTTGCGGGAGGGAGATCGACGGGAGCTGCGTTCTCAACTTCCTCGCACTCGGGGGGAGGGGGGTACAGGGAGAGGGGGCCGGGAATAGTGAAGACCGGACTCCAAGGCCCGCCTGGGAGGAAGGAGCGCGAAACGCGGCCGCAGAGCGCGGCCACAACGGCGCCGGCTGCCGCGCTGCGGGGCGGAGGGAAGCACCTGCCTCCGCCCACCTTGACCCAGAGGCCGGCGCCCCTCCCGGGCGGTCCTAGCGGAAGTCTCTGGAGGGCAAAACCCGGATCCTCGCGGCCTTCGAGTGCTCCCTGCTGGGGGACGGGGTGGGGTTGGGGGGACGACCCGGGTACCCGTGACCGAGGCTCGCTCCCCAGGGCCGAGAAAATTCGACGCTCCCAAGGAGGGAGTCTCCATGGAGGGTTAGAATTCCTCCTGCTTCGCTTTCAGACTTGAAAGCCTGGAGACCGTCGGTTCTGCAGAGAAGCGGTCCTGCGCGGGCAAGCAAGCAGCTGATGAAAATAATTGTCCTAGTACACACAGCCCTGCGCCCAGGGGCGCGGCGCGTACACACACACACACACACACACACACACACACACACACAGACACAACTTGCCTCATCTGGCTACCCAACCTTAGTATTCCGGGCATGCGGTTTTCAACAACTTGCTTGACACAATAACAAAGACATTTAAATGCCAGGACGCAGACTTCACTTTTTAACCTGCTGAGAAGAGCTACTTTCAAAGCTTCCCCACTGCGAATAAACTGACAAAAAATATGGGGTGCACTTATAAATTAAACACCTTACCCTCAAAGCGACGTGCGTTAATCAGGTTTCTAAGGCAATAGCCATCTCTGTCTTTTCCTATTCACCCAAATAATGCCACAAGAAGGAACCCCTTTACAGAAGAGAAAGCCAGGGGAAAAAATGAATTATACCCATTGCTAGTAAAAATCATCTTAAATCAATAGAGCACCACTTGAACTTGAGTTTCCATTGTTTCACTGAATCATCAATGTTTTTAATTAAACAGAGCTACCCTTTCTGTTAAAACATTACATAAAAGGGTTAGGTTTCTACTTTTGTTGAGGCAGCTGGCGTTTGTTGGCTGTTGTGTTTGAGCAACAGACTGTTCAATAGAAACGAGAAATAGCTCAACGCGCTCTTAATAGACCTGTTTCAACAATGTACCTTGAAAAGGAATACATTGTGTTATTGTGTTAGTTTGCTACAAACCTATTAAAAGAAAAATAGCATCCATCAGGTCTAACAAAACGCATTTGTATTATACGTACTTATCTGCTTCAAATACACTTCTTGGCACAATGTCTAGAATTCAACTAGATCATCAAGAGCAGGACAGAATAACGCATACCAGTTAGGTAATGATACACGGGCTAAAAATAATAATAAAGGAAGGTCTAAGCAGAAGGGAATCGTTACTTTTTGTTTGTTTATCATGAGAAATACAGGCAACCCTCCTTCAATTGAAAATACATTGCAAAAATGTCGACTCAAAAACAATGTTAAAAATATTCTTCAGATTTAAAAATATTCTAGCATGGGAATATTGCTTCAAATCCCATATTTGGAACGAATCTGATACACTTTCGATGGTAATTTGTTTCAGACAGAGATTCAAGGCACAAGCGATGCATTTTTGAAGCAGAATTAAATAGCGCAAAGAGCCAGGTTCTTTAGGGAAATGCGTGAAACAAACAAATCGAAAGCAAGGGATCCAGCCAAGAGGTTGGGGAGCAGCGGTGTCTGGCAGTAGGAGAGGAAGTGCTTCTTGAAAGTGCTCTCTTTAAAATGATCTTTAAACTGACGTTATTGTATTTATACACAAAACGAAATTTGAAGGAAAGAAATAGGCGACTTTGCCACTATGAGTAGAACCTACTGTATGTTTCAGAGAGGGCTGCCACTTAGACCACAAACCTTAGAAAAGCAGTAGCAAATGATGAGGCCAATTGAATTCTGAGATCCGCTTTGCAGAAAAGACACCTAAAGTAGCATCTGTCAGAGGAAGACAACTTTTGCTTCCACAAAAGCAATTGGTTTGGTTTCCAACCTCAGAGTGCCCAGCATTCAACTTTCAACTGCAAAAATGTAAGGGGGCACAAGAAAATAGCAGACTGCAAGTTTTGACAGGTTTTTTTTGGGGGGGGGTCAGAAAAAGAGAGAACTTACATAAATTACAACAGCACCCTATTGGAGATATCTATGTTAACAAATAGGTGAAGCAATATTTTGCTAGATAAAATCAATTGTTCTTTACATTTCTGAATTAGTAAATTATCATGGGAAGATTTATGAAAATGTCACCCTGAAACTTTAGGCGACAGTTTTCCCATATTGTAAAATAACCATTATAGACTGTCCTATAAGGCATTTGAAGTCAGATGGCTACTATAATTGCTTCCTTCAGCTAAAACATTTTATTTTAGCAGAAAGGGTGTGCATATGCAGGTATGGGAGGTAGTTGAGATGTGTTTGATTTCTACTTTAAGGCTTTTCATTGAGAATGTCTCCTCCCTAGTCCTAATCAGTTTTTGAATTAATTCTCTTGAATTAAAAAAAGAAGAAATGAATAAAAAATTTCAAACTGCATATCAGGAAAATAACTTCTCATACCATTGACAGAGAAGTTGATATTTTCAAGGTGAGATTTTTTTTTGATGTATCAGATAATCTACCAAAGATGAAAGGAAGTTCACAATAAATTGATTTAGCCATGACAAGTAACGTTGTTACTAAGACTTTATAAAAGTCTGTGAGTTTCATTCAGAACTTTTAGAAATGTTTTGTGTGTCAGAAGTTAAACTATCAAAGAGAAAATATTCAGTTCATTTTAATTTGAACAGGCTGTTCAGATAAACAGTCATCAGAGAGATCATTTAAAAACCCAGCAAAGGAAGAAATGTATTTTAGAAGAAGATTGTAATCTGATTCCATGTTTTGTTCTTCATCTTGAAAACCCTTGATTCTTCTCTCTAGCAAAGAATTCTCAATAGTATTTGAGGTTTACATATTTTTATTTGTTTCCCTAAAATTAAAAAAAATCCAAATGGTATGTACTATAATTTATCTCCCCTTAAACAACAGGAGGAAGAGGGTCCCATATAGATTATTTTCTATATGCCCTCCAGACTCTTTCTAGAAAGAGACTTCTAGCCCCATTCCTTTATCAGTAATATCTAGAAAAGCTTTAACCAATCAAATCATTAAACATTTTTTACTGCAGTTGATCTTAAGCAGCATATAATTTGAAAGATTCTGTAGCGTGCATTTTCAAAGCACCAAGTCTTTCTCCAGTTTCCTGGTCTGCCTTAGGCAGGTAAGTGAATGTTATTTCAGATTTCCTTTTGACTTCTTTTGCCTTTTAGTTCAGAAGTGCGGGAAGTAAGAGGGGTTTATTTATTTATTTATTTATTTATTTATTTATTACATTTCTGCCGCACGCGATTGTTTCAATACCCTTCTCTGGTGTTGTGTCTGAAAAAGGGGTGGCCGAGCCTGCAGCCCGCAGCGCCAGACATTCAGCCGGATCCACCCCTGGGCACAGTCGTCAGAGGGAAAAGATTCCGCTTCTAAACTTGATTAAAAACAGCCTACCAGTTTCTGCCCCGTTGAAGAACTGTGTGGCTTGAAAAGCTGAGTAAACTGCCCGGGAGAGGAGCGGCTGAGGTCTAGATCCCTGTCATATGGGAATCAAGACAAGCTTGAAAAAGCAGTGGATAGTAGGCTACAGAAGGACAGCTTGTCCATCAAAACCTGTAGTTAAGATCCACTTCACACAATTTAGGTGCTGGAAAAAAAAGTGATTTTAACTTATAATTTTTCACCTTAATTTGAAGGTGAAAAGGAAACACATATACATACCAAAAAGCTACCCAAATGCTTGGGAAATATTAAGTTGTTTCTGAGTTACTTCCCCCCCCCCTTCCTTTTGGCAAATACTTCAAAATATCCTTCTCCCTTCTCCCCCTTAAGTTATCTTGTGGACGATACGGTTAAAAAAATACTAAGACGGAAAAATGAACTAGAAATGATGAGTGTACATAGGTTGGTGAATAAAATAGATGCCTGGTCAACATCATAAAGACATGTTGTTATTGTTGTTGCTGCTGCTGCTTGTGATATTTGTATGGTAAAAACTAAAGACATCCAAACAGGATTCAATTATGAAGAGAAGTGGGAGGTTTCCTGATGTGTTTCAATAAAATGAAAATCGAGTCTGTATGTGCCTGTGTGTTCCCCTTCGATTTGAAATTTTATTCCAGAGAGTGCTACAACTTGTTACTTTTTTTGTGGGCACAGGAGGAGGAAAAATATGACACATTGGGGGATTTTTTTCAGTAGAGCTGTGTTTAGTTTTAATTTTCCTGTATTTTAAAATAAACACTTTGACCAAAGCATGTTTGATCTTTGCAAGAAGGAAATATACATTGTGGAGGAATGTGCGGCGGTTGGGTATGAAAATGGGGTTGTGACTCACAGCTGCAGGCTGAAAAAAAAAAAGGCGTAGTGGTGTCAGCCAGAGGTGTTCAGTCTAATAATTCAAGCTGTAAACTGTATCCCCTAAAATTACCTACATAATAAATCATTGTGTGAAGAAAAAAAGTTTGGATTGAAAAGTGTAAGTGGAACAGAATCCCCTGGAGACTTCAATCCTGGGACCTATTGACAATGATGTGAAATGTGGGTTTATTTTGTCCCAAACTTTGAAGATCAAAATAATACTGGAGATTATTCCAATACAGCTGGGTTTTGTTTTGGTTTGGTTTGGTTTTGCCTTGAGTTTCATAGTCTGTTGCAGAAATGGGCTTGCATTTTTTTTTTCCTGTCTCTCCTGATCATTCAGTCGAAACTGCTTTATGGGATTTACAGTCCATTTATATATTTTCAAGAGAAAATTCAATTCAAGAATGGGTTTATTTTAAGAAAAACAGTAAAACTAACTTATCAAATGCATGTTAAGAATGGAAGCAGAAATGTTTCTGGAAATTCCCTTAGGTTCCTGTCTCAGATTTCACTGTTGCTTACAGGTACCAAAGAAAACACTGCAATTATGTAAACTGACGAATTAGCCTGCCTAAGAATCTGCTGCTAGATTGAAACACTTAGACACTGTGGTTGGCAAAGCCAGTGTCGAATCCCGGAGACTTGAGAAACGGGAACGTTTGGGGATGGAATACACCCATCTGGAGTAGAAAGGATCTCAGTGCCTGGAGAAAAGATGCAATTGTCAAGAGGAAGTTTAAAGGCCAAGGACACACGAAGTCTTTGAAACAATAAGGGTGAGGAAGTCAAGAAGCAGACTCGCCAAAGCCACATTGAAACAATTTATTTTATAGGATCCCCTACATTTCCAGAATTAGTGAGCAGAAGAAGCGTCCTGCTGGGAACGCGGGCTGTGGGCTCTCGCGCTCACACGGCCACTGCGAAAGGGATGAAGTCAAGTTGACACGGGTCTCTTTCGCCTGGGCATTTCAAATGAAAATATAAGAAGGAGGGCGGGGAGAGAAGGAGACAAAACGAAGCTCGAAAAGACTGATTCCGAAGTCTGCAATAAAGATTAACTGGAAAAAGGAAGTCCATAGCAATTAAAACTCCTACCCTGGCTCATTAGTATTCATGACCGAAGGTCCAGCTTTTCTGTTTATCTTTCTCCCAAGATCAATATCGGAGCAGCGTGGGCCTGGGAGGAGCCCAAGCCTGGCCCTGCGTGCGCCTGACCTCTCGCGCCCTCCCTACAGGTCAGAGCATCTTCAGAACCGCCGGCCCAACGCCGCGCCCAGGATCATTAAAGCCACCATTCATCTGCCGGCAGGGAGAGGGAGGGGGAGCAGGCCTGGGTTTAGGGGGATGGGGGTGGGGGCAACGGGCAAACAGACCCAACCAACTCCGAAGAGTTTCGAGAAACCCCACTCCGCCACACCAGCTACTGTGTGTCGGGTGAGCCAGGAGGAAGAAACGAAAAAGAACGACCCGCGCGCGTCTGCAGCCAGAGGCCCAGCGCGGCTCCTGGCCAGGCGGTTGCTGGCTCGGCCTGGTTCCAGACCCGATTTATTTGGGGGGGGGGGAAGCATAAGAACAGCCTTGGCACCCCCCCCTTAGAAGAACCCAGGCCCCCTCCCAGCCCCAATAGGTCTGTAGCCGCCCCAGGCCCCCCCAGCCTCTAGGGAGCCCCCCAGTCAGCGTTAACTAGGATGATTATCTTTGACATTATTAACATTATTATTATTTCAACCCCCAACCTCTCTGGCGGCGTCGCGCCCTGTTCTGCTCCCCCCGGGGCCACCAGGTTTGGCCTCGGGACGGAAAAATACTGGCTTCGGGAGGTTAGGGAACGAAGAGGCTTAAGGGCAGGGATTGAAGGAGGGAGCGAGGGTTTAGAAAACTCCTCTTTGCCTTCCCCCTGGTTTAGTTAAACCAGAGGTAAGGGAGCGACCTCCCAAAGCACACCCGGGGGTCAGTGGGTTCTCGGGGTTGCGGGATAGTCTGGCCTATCATATCACCAGGGAAGTGGGCCTGAGGAATCCGAACTGCGTGCGAGGACCCCCACCCAAACTGCCTCCCGCTGGTGGCTCGAAGTCCGAGCCTGGGGGGCGGGGGGGAGGCCGAGGCAGCGGCCTCTCCAAAAGCCAACTTGGATCCAGAGTTCTGGGCAGGCCTGGTCCTTTTGGAAGGAGGCCACAGGGGTGGGGGAGCTGGGAAACAGTGGACCGGTGAGGGGAGCATCTCCTGCTGCGTCTTGCGTCCGCGCCGCCCCCTCCTCCCCAATCTCTGTGGCTCAGGTCCATCCCACGCACGCGAGCGGGTGGCTGCGGGGATGCCGAAGGAGGCAAGCGTGTGTGCGTGCGTGTGTGCGTGTGCAAGCGTGGAGAGATTGTGAGGGAGAATGTGTATGTGGGGGGGTCTGTCTGTGTGCGCGCCTGCTAGTCAGTACGGCGGCGTCCCCAACTCCGGCCTGGTGGCTGCGCAGAGCCTTATCCTTATCCCCAATGGCCGGGAGGCAGGATGCGGGATTCGATTCGGGACAAGGCCAGGTTACAGGTCTGGAAGCGAAGAGGGGCCTCACCTCTTCAAAAGCTCGTCGAGCCCGGGGAACAAAAGGGAAACGTGGAAGGGCCACTCCGTGGCCCCAGCACGGACCGTTCCCGGCCAGGGCCCTGAGGGGCGGGGCGGGAGTGGGAGGACCCTGACTCCGCGCGCCCTGCCCGCGATCCGGGCCGAGGCCGAGTTGGGGCGGAGCCGGGCGTGGACCCTGCGGCCCCAGTCGCGCCACAGCCTTGACCGTGAACTCGAACCCTCTCGGCTGCCCTGGTTATGGTTTACTGAAGTTCTCATTCGTAACACCCTGTTCAAACTGCCTAGGCTGCCTTTCCTTTCTCAGGAGCCTAGCGGGACGGCCCGAGGGGTTTATGCCCGATCACTCGATCCATTCTGGAAGGATCTAGGTGCTTCCCTAAAATAAAACCCCTGCAACAATCTGCCGGGGGCTGGGGAAGGCGGTTAGCAAGGAGTGCGACACATCTCCAGCCCATTTCTAGGCTGCCAGTTAAAAATAGAAGCCGTTCATTGTGGTCTGCTGGGGGTAGCACGGGCTGAGCAGCTCCAAGTTCCTGTGGAACCGGAGCAGTATCAGACTGTCATCAATCAATCCTCAAGTATTTATTGAGCGCGGATTTTGGATCTTGAGTGAGGGTCGCTTGCCGGGGCACGTGTCCGTTTAAGTAAAAACGCATTCAGGGCTTCAACCAAGTCTTGGTGGGGTGTTATTTTGAGGCCTTTATTTCTTAGCGCTTGGACACAGGCCTTGGCTGATTTCGGTGGCGTGATATAGGGCAGGGTAGCACCCTAGGGCTCAAGTGAGTATTTGGCGGGCCCCCGCCTGTCCTGCCAGAGCACAGCCCCCCCCCCAACGTCGGTCCTTTGCCTACCCCGACGGTCACATGGGAAACCCAGGCCTTCCTAACCACCCCTGGAATGAGGGAGCACAGCGCGGTGTACAAGGAGCCCCGAAACTCCCGTCCAGCCTCTGATCTGCCCTAGATCTCACAGTTTTGTGCGGAAAATACACCACTTGATACTGAAAACATCCGTCTGGAAGAAAGAGGGAGGGGGGGAGGGGGTGCGGAGGAGGAGGAAAAGAGACGACAGCAGAAAGGAAAAGGGCCAGGACGGCGGGGACCGGGTGTGCTGGCCCTGGAGCTGCTGCTGCTTGTCTCCTTCTGCTCGCCCAGAGCGGAACCAGCCCGGCCTCTGCTCCAGGAGTGACCTCCTCCCCGGCTGAGACTTGGGGGACTTCACTGAACCGGGAGAAGCTGATACGGATGCCAGTTATCACTGCGGTCATTAATAATGCAGCGAGGATCACGATAATTAATAATAATAATGATGGGCCTCCCGAGGGGGCTCCAGCTGCCTCAGGATAAAGCGACTCCCGCGTGAGGGAAGTTACTTGGTGGTGGCTGGAGCCGAGCGCAAGGGGAGCGCGGCTGGGCGCTCTGAAGTTCAAGTTGACGGCAGTGACCGGCAGAAACGGTCCTGGGCGGAGGCGGTCGGGCCTCCCCGCGGGCTGTGAACCGGCGGCGCAGCTCTGGTTCCCTGAGGGAAGCCGAGTAGCCGAGTTCTGGAGTCCAAACGAGGGCAGGTTAGAATTCAGAAGCTCCATGTAGGTAGGACGGCTGGGGGGGGGGGGAGGGGGGGCGGAGACTCACGCACCCCCCAACCCCAGGCCCAGGCGCCGGGTTGCGGCGCAGAATCTTGGGCCGCCAGCCTCGCTCGCGCTTTCTAGGTTGAGCAACGCTGACACCTTTGACCACTTTGCCGTCTCCCCCTCCCCCACCCTGTCCCTGGGATTCGCAGCGTCTGAGAGGAAGGCGGAGAGTGGGCCACACCACCGGGTCGGTGACCAGTTTGGACAAAGCGGTGGGCCGCAGAGGCCGCGGCGCTGGGAGCCATCTTGCGGGAAAGCTGCTCCCCTCCGCGGCTCACACCCTCGGGTGGACGAGGAACCCGCCCCCGGGCTGCGCTCTGCCTCCGCGCGCCGGGCGCCTTCCCATTTGTATTTCCTGCTGAAAACTGGGATCAGCGGCCCTGGACCTCACGGGCCCTGCGGTAGCTCTCCGACGTTCCGCGCTACAAAGCCAGCCAGCTCCGGGCCTGGCAGCGTCTGCCTCTCCACGCCGGTTTCCCTCTTCTTCCCCCAAATGAGAAGAAAAGCCCCAAGCCTTGATACTAAAGTTGCACACCTTCACTCCACTCTTCTCTTTACATTAGGGAGGTGTCTCAAAGCCAATAATTTCCACCAAAAAAAAAAAAAAGTTTTAAACATTTATGATATACCATTTCATTCTTGCCCAAGTTATGATAAATATTTCATCTGATTCCTTGGTTCCCTCCTTGGGGGGAGGGCGGGGGCGGGTGGGTTGAGAAACAAAAAGCTTTTCCTCACAGCTTCTCATGTGTTCAATGAAATCTCCCAAGGATCAGTAACATATGCCAATTATTTTAATAATTTTCCTTAATATTATTAGGGGTTATAAATTTGACTTTAATAGGGGGTTGATGGCTTCGGGAGCTGGTGCTTGGGCAGTTCGTAGGGCCACTGGGGAGGGCTAGCTGGGCGTCTGTCATCCTCTGGGACACACACACACACACACACACACACACACACACACACACACCCCAGGCTGGAGTCTTTCCCTCCGTGTTGAATAGGTGGCCTCCAGGAGGTCAGGGTTGTCCTTCTCTCCAAACGGCCCTGTGGCCTAGCCTGACTGGCCCTGCTGATCAGTCGACTGGTGAAGGGGAAGGAAAGAAGCAGTGGTTTCCGATGTGGCCACGGGTGCTCTGGGTCTGGGTCTCCCCCCACAGAGCCCGAAGAGCCCGCTGGGTGATCCTAGGTAGGTGTTGAGGCGGCTGCCCTAATCTTCCCCGTACTGGGGGAGGGGGGTAAGAAGGGGGAGGGTAGTCAGGAAGAGATGGAGATATTTTGATGGCTCAGGGATTTAAAAATGATTTTTAAATTATTCCTACCCATTGATTCCTAATTATGCCTACCTTTGATTATTAAGATTATTTTTGCCTTCTTCCTTAGACTTTGAAATCTGATAAATTCTTGCAGAGGAAATTAAAGCTGCAAACCTTATAGACAAACTGGCGCTCGGTGCTCTGCCTCACTCACTTATACCTGGTCGTTTTAGTCTTTATATCTTATTCTATTTTACTGGATTCTTGAAGAGATTCTCTTTTGAGCCAACGGTTTGCTGTTTTCCTAAATTAAAGTGTACTCTGTCACCTTCTTCTGAACATCTTCCTCATTGGTGTGCAGCAGCTCTGGGGATAAGCAGACTTTCTTGAGCAAGCTCTCTAAAATTTCAAGAAAAAAAAAAAAACTTCAGGTAGAAAAGGGCCCTTAAACTATAATCACTGGGCCAAGTTCAAAAACAAAGTACTCAGCTCAGTTTTAAACGTGCAATTAAAAATAACTGTACCTCAGCTTTTCAGAGGGACGGAGAGGAAAGGGGGCCGGGAAGAGGGAAAACAAAGAATAAGGAAATGTTTAGTGCTCTTAAATCCAGTCCAAATAGCTGAAAGAAAGGCGCTCCCTCAGATAATGGAGCCATTAGAAACTCTGAAGTTTCCAGCCGGCCATTCCTCACAGGGCCTTTCCAAAAATTTAATTCACTCTCAGCTACAAACAAAGGACATAGAAAATAATTTTGAGACTTTCTGCCAAAGGGGCAGTTTGGCCTGGCTCCTATGCATACATACACCTTCCTTCCTAGAATGCAAGGTGGTGCCTCCCCTTCATTTAGGCAGCTGATCAATACCCACGTCAACCCTCAGCTGCCCCCTTCCCGTTTTCTTTAAGAACTTTGCTAGAAAAAAAAAATAGTATGTTCATGCAGTTTCAACACATTTTATTATATTTCTGTATGCATTACTCTCAAAACATATCACAAGAAATGATCAAACCACTTAAAACCTTCAAATAAAAAATCTGAAACAGTTTATGCCCACAATTGTACATATTTATAGTTAAGAAACATTCTTTATAAATATTGTTTCCTCTGTAGCAAGTTAATACCATAATTTAATTACAAATGGATAAATATGGTAACGGGTATTTACAGAAGGAAGGGTGTTATTACGGAAAAGCTAACGGCACGACATTTATTTTCCCCCACAATCTTTCATACAGGAACTAACAAATTGAACTTGCAAAAGCACTAAAACATCACATGTAAACCCAGCTAACAGAAAAATACATTCACAAGCGTTGGTGGTGGTGGTGTGTATGTGTGTGCTGTGGATCAATGTGTTGAAGAAACAGAAGGGAGACTTTGGCACGGCTCGGTTTTTTTCCAGTCTATAGTTGCATGAAGTTTACAATCAAGTTGCCTCATAAAAAGGAACACAATATTCAATACCACGATACAAAATAAACCATTTTCTTCCACATTACTTAAAAAGAAACCGGGTAAACTAAAAAGAGAAAAGAAAAAGCCCATCACTTGGGGAAGAGAAGGGAAGAAAGGCAGGGAGGAACGCAATCCGGAGAGTTACAAATGGACAAACCTCTATACACCAAGAAGCCATTAAAACCACCTTGGAGAAGGAAGGAGTTCGCTATGTACAGTTTGTCAGAAGACTGGGAACTGGGGGAGAAGGAGCAGAGGGCATGGGGTGGGGGGCGGGGAAGGAGGGAGGGTTTGGTTCAATATTTTTATGGGTTTTTAAATTTTTTTATTATTTTTTTAAAATTTCTTATTTTATGTTCTCAGCTGAGACTCCGGAAGGGATATTTTTGCTTTTCATGCCTAGATTCTTTAAAAAACAAAAAAACAAAAAAAACTTTTAAAAATCCTTCTGCTGGTAAAATCGTTTTCATCATCATAAAAATCAGAGTCATAATTTTAACAACACATCACAGGGTGACCTCAGCGCTCTCCGCCGGGAGGGCTGCGCCGGGGTGGGGGCCCGGAGAGGAAGAGAGGCCCCGGCCTCTCACACGTACCATTCATTGAAGTTGGAGGAGAGGCCGCTGTGGCCCCCGGCGGTCCCGCCGCCCCCGCCGCCGCTGCCGCCGCCCCCGCCGCCCGCCCCGCCGCCGCCGCCGCCGCCGCCGCCGCCGCCGGAGCCGGAGCCGCCGCTCGCGCCGCCGCCCGAGCCTCCGCCCCGGTGCACCGCGGACACGGCCGCCGCCGCCGCTGCCGCCGCCGCCGCCGCCGCCGGGGAGAGGTTAGCGCTGCTCTGGGGCTCGGCGCTGGGGGACACCAGCCCCGGGGGCGTGGACGACTCGTAGCCGGAGCTGGCCGCCGGGGAGGACTCCGAGCCCTGCGGGGAGGACTCATGGACCTGCAACACAAAAGCCGGGAGGAGAGACCAAAGGGGACTGGGTGTGAGTGCAGCTGCTGCGGGGGGGGGGGGGGGGGGGGGGGGGGCACCCCCAGAAAGGCCGTCCCCGCCCGCCGGGGCCCCCGGGGGCCTCCCCAGGCCGGTGGGGAGCCGGCGCCGCGGGCCCGCCTCCTCGCCTCCCCGGTGGTACCTTCATGTGTTTGCGCAGCGAGCTGGGGTGCGTGTAGGACTTGTCGCACATCTTGCACAGATAGGGCTTATCGGACGTGTGCACGTGCATGTGCTTCTTCCTGTCGCTGCTGTTGGCGAAGCGCCGGTCGCAGCCCTCGAACTCGCACTGGAACGGCTTCTCCCCTGTGAACAGAAACGGGGGCGCTTGCTGCCCACGCCCGGAGCTTCCCGGAGCCCCCACCCTCCCCGTTGGGAGCCGGGCCGCTGCAGGCAGGAAAGCGAGCGAGCCGGGCCCGGGCCCCTGAACCGGGTCGGAGCGCCTCTGCAGCTGGAGACGACATCAACCGCCTTCCCACCTGACGGTCCTGCGCACTTATTTCATATTTCAGTTTCCTTCCAGACGAACGCCCATGTCCCCAGATTTCTAGTGAATCTGGGGTGGCACCCGGCCCTGCCCACCTTTCTATAGGGCTCCTTGGATTCGCAGCTTCTAACAAATTGGTCTCGCCATGGAGAAGCTGTTATTGTGACAAAATATTTAGGGCATTATCAGAATCACACAGGCTGCTGGGCTGCTGTCGGTTTGTCTCTAGGGCCAGTAGGCAATTACATTTGGAGTTGATGTGTTGTTTGGGGATGAGGCTGCAGATCATAACTGAGCCAGTGTTTTTCATCCAAAACTCTGCAAATTAAATTAACCATGATTCTAGTCTCACTTCCAGTCATTTAAAAATAAGTGGGGGGAAAAAGATAAAAATTAGAGATAAGACATCATCCAGCGATTGAATAGGCACAGGCCCGGCAGTGGGGGTGGGGGCGTCAGCAAAGGCTTTCAAAATCTCCCTGTTTTAATTTTCTGGCGGTCCCCGCATCCTGTTGCCAGAATTCCAAATGCTTGGAGTCATTTAGAGGTGTGAGAACTCAAACATCGTTCGTCTCGGAAAGGGGACCATTTAACGTTAAATTCCATTAGCACCTAAATTGTTTTTTAAAGACATCCGCTCAGGCACAGGACTCGAAAGCATTTCATGCAAATAAATTTCTCAAATTTTAAACCTTGTTAAAAGCTTGTCTCGCACCTCGGCTCCCTCCCTTCCCGGAAGAGAACAATAGGCCGCTGGCGCATCCCCACTTCGGAGTAAATATTGACGGGGGAAGTTGCTAAAACATTTGGCTTTCTTTTAGGAAATCGTCTGGCACGATTTTGGCTGGGACCTGGTCAGAGATGAATAATCTATGAGGCGAGAGGCGCGTTCTTTTGCAGCTCCCTCTTCTCACGCGATTGCCCCGCGGGGCCGCGCTGCCCCGGGGTTTTCTCTGACCGAGTCGGTCCAAGTTTGGAATCGCAAACCCTCTGGTGCCCATTAGAGAATTTCACAAACTACTGCGAATCCACCGTAAAGTAAAGCCTCGTGACCTACCCCGAAATAGGCTTTAAAAACACTTTTTTTTTTTTTTTTTTTTTTTAACGAGAAATGCTCTACAGCTTCGGCTCACATCAGACTCATTTAATGGGAAAACAGTCCCGGGAAGGACGTTTGGACCCGGAGTAAAAGAAGTGGGAAAACACAGAAGCCACCCAAACACAGACACACAGCCGGAGCAGAAAAGCACATCCAGACAGGCTGGCAAAATCCTCTCTAGGCTCGATTCCCGGGCACCAAGTTGGAGCGCAGTTTTAATTTGTGCGTTCTATTTAGAACGGAAATTATTAACCAAGGCTGAGCAAACGAAGCAATTGCATCACCCAAAACATCTATTTGATATTACACCGATCATTTAAAACTCGATTTCCGTACATGGAAAAACCCAGCCCGATAATCTTCTTTCACTCTCCAACAAAAACAAGCCGCTGGCTGTCTCCCACACACAGAAACACCTCCCATCCGAGAGCAGGGGCTGGCGGTCGGCGCGCTTCCCGCAGCCAACCAACCACAGCCTCTCTCCTCTCCGCGCCCCATCCCTGTCCCGGCCCGCAGTTACCTGTGTGGGTCCTTTTGTGGATCTTGAGGTTCTCGGAGCGCGCGAAGACCTTGCCGCAGCCCGGGAACGGGCAGGGAAAGGGCTTCTCGCCCGTGTGCACGCGGATGTGGTTGACCAGTTTGTATTTGGCCTTGAAGGGCTTGCCCTCGCGCGGACACTCCTCCCAGAAGCAGACGTGGTTGCTCTGCTCCGGGCCGCCGACGTGCTCCACGGAAACGTGGGTCACCAGCTCGTGCATGGTGCTGAAAGTTTTGTTGCAGCTCTTCTTGGGGTTGCTCAGCTGCTCCGGGTCGATCCACTTGCAGATGAGCTCCTGCTTGATGCACTGCTGCCGCATGTAGCGGAAAAAGGCACCAGGGTGGTGGTGGTGGTGGTGGTGATGGGCCGCGGCCGCTGCCATGTTCATACCCATGTTCATATTCATGGGGCCGTACTGGTTGTGGAGCTGCGCCGCTGAGTAGGGGTCGGTCCGCGGGCTGGCCACCTGGCGGTACTGCTCCGAGCGCCCGAACACCTCGCCGGGCAGCCCCAGGCGCATCTGCCCGTTGAGCACATTCTGAGAGCCGTGCGGCCCGTGCTGCTCCGGGAGGCCGGGGAAGAGGAGGTGGCCCTGCGCGTCCGAGTGCGCGTGGTGCAGGCCGCCCGCTCCTGGCCCGAACAGCCCGTGCTGCCCGCCGCCCGGCGCCGAGTCCCCGAAGCCGCGGCTGCGGAACAGGAAGTCCCGGGTGGAGTTGAAAGGCGGCCCAGAGTAGGAGCTGACGTGCGCGGCATGGGGCCCGAGCGCGGCGGCGGCGGCGGCAGCCGCAGCAGAGCCGGGGTAGGCGCCGGGGCCCTGCGACGTGAACGCCGAGCTCTGGCCGGGGGACAGCTCGTGCGCGCCTGGGTTAAGCTTGAAGGCGCCCATGTGCGCGGCCGCCGAGTCCACGAAGCCGTTCTGCGCCGCGGCCAGGCTCAGTTCGCGGTCCTGCATTTCGGCGGCGGCCGCTGCCGCCGCGGCGGCCGAGTGGTGATGGTGGCGCGCGAAGCTGCCCACCCCGATGGCCGGGAACTGCGGCCCCGCGTCCAGGAGCATGGCCAGCGCGCCCGCCCGCCCCGCCGGGCCCCGCGCCTCCTCCGCTCCCACTCCCGCCCCGCGCGCGGCGCGTCCAGCGGCCGCCTGGCTCCGAGCGCAGGCGACGGTGGTGGTGGCGGCTTCAGCCCCGGGAGCCGCGCTGCTGCTCCCGCCGCCTCCGCCGCCGCCGCCGCCTGGATCTGCCTCCGGCGGCCGGGCGCGGAGCGAAGGCGCGGAGAGGAAGAGGAAGAGGAGGCGGCGGCGGAGGAGGCGCGGGAGGAGGAGGAGGAGGAGGTGGAGGAGGAGAAGAGTCCAAAGCCAGGCGGAGAACCAAAGTGTATTAAAGGAGCTGCGGCGGGGGCGGGCGGGCAGGGCAGGGGAGGGCGGGCGGGAGGAGGGAGCGGGAGGGAGGTGTGGGGAGCTCGGCGGAGAGGGGGGCCGCCGGGGGGCGAGCGCCGCGCCGCGGCCCCCACCCCTGCGCGCACTCGCGCGCGCACGCACACACTCACTCGCTCGCCAGTCCCGCGGACCCGGGACCCGGGAGCGCCGAGCGGCGCCCGCTGAATGGAATCACGGCAGCGGCGGGGCCGCGGTGCCCGAGCGCGGCGGCTGCGCGCGGGCCAGGCAGGAGGGGCGGGAGGCGAGCTCTGCGCCTGGCTCCCGGGTCCGGCGCGCCCGCGGCTCCACCTGACCGCGGCGGGGGCACTGGGGTGGCGGGCGGAGGCCGGGCACCCGCTCCGCGGCGCGCTCGGCCGGCCGCTCCCTCCCCCGCGGCCTTATTCGCGCCGCCCCGTGCGCGGCGGGTATTGTTCGGCGCCGCGGCCGCGGTGTTTAGCCCTCCTCGTCCTCCGCGCTTGGCATTGGCTGCGCCTCGCGTAGTAAACTTGCAGCAGCCACGAATTCCCCCAGACGAAGGAAGCAACCGCGCCGCTCCCTCTTTCTTTAAGTTGTGCGGGAGGAGGAGGCGGGGGAGGAGGGGAGATGGGGGCTGTGGGAGGGGAGAGGGCGAGAGGAGGGAGGGGAGGAGGGGAGGCTAGGCTTTAAAACAATAACAACAATAAAAAAAAAAAAAGTGATCTCTAGCTCGCTCGCTCCCTCTCGCCGGGCGGCTCCGGGCTCTGGACCCGCAGCCGGCAGCCGCCCTCCTGAGGACCGACCGGTGTCCGAGACCCGAGCAAGTGCGAAGAGGCCAAAGCAGGTCCCCCCTTTTCGGCTGCGCTGGGGTTCGTTCGCCACCACCTCTACCTCTGTTTATTTCGGTGGGCGCTGCAGACGCCGCTGCAGCCCTTTTTTAAATTTTTTGTCTCCTCCTTTTCCTCTCCCCTCCCCCGCCTCGCCCCCACGTCTCCCGCCCCGGCCTCCCTCCCTCGCTCGCCCCCTCTCTCCCTCCCGCTCCAGGCCGAGACTCCCGGGCACACCGCCCCTTTAACGGCGGCTCCCGCCCCGCCCGCCCTTCCGCCGCGGCCATTGGCTGCCGAGGCCCCGTCAATCCGGTGCCCCCGCCCCGCGGCTGATCCGCCGCTCCTCCCCCGCTCCCCCGAAGCTCCCCGCTGCCCCGGCAGCCGCGGATCCCGCGGACCTTCGCAGCCAGCCCGGCCTGCAGCTCCGCGCCCGCGCGCCCGGCGCAGCGGCTCCTGTCCGCAGCCGGCCGCTGCGCCCCCGGAGCCAGGAGACCGGCGGAGCGCTCGCCGGGGCCGCAGGGTCACTGCGCCCTTGGCCGGGGCCGGAGGACACAGCACTCTGCACTCTCGCCCTTCCGCAGAGGTCACCGACTCCCCGGGGACCCGAGCCGCTCCTGGCGGGCACCGAGAGCGGGCAGTCGCGGTCGCTCGAGACCTTGGCGAGCAACCGGGTTCGCCGGGCGGGTGGTTCTACGCGCCGGGCCGCTAGGCCCCGTCGGGGGCGCGCGGCGGGGAGCGGCGGGGGAACCGGTCCCCTGATCGGTTGGCACGCTGTCTTCTCCTCCCCTCCCCCCCCCCTTTTAAACTTACCCGGTGGCATTGAAAACACAGGTGCTGGATGGTGGGCCTAGGTAAAGCCAGCTTTGCCCCTTCCTTCTGGTCTCTGGATACTGACCCAGACACCGCCCCCCTCCCAGGCGGTGGCCCCTACCCCCCGCTCCGCGCGCTCCGCTCCCCCCGCCGCTCGCGTCCTGCTCCGATTACAGCAGTAAACACTGCGCAGCGGCCCCCGCGAGGGAGGGGGTCGATTGGAAGTCGTTTAAAGACAGTGTTGTCCTCGGGGTGGATGCCCAGATGCCCCGGCCGCTGCCACCGTGGGGTGGAAAGTGTGGGGACAGTGGAGGCGCGCGGCCCGCCAAGGCTCTGGCCGCAGTTTGGCGGAGGGTCAGGCTCACAGCCTTCAGGGGAGAAACCTCCAGACAGTAGAGCTTACAACTGCTGGAAGAGATTCTCGCTCCTTCTCCAGGAGCGGGGAATGCCTCCCCACCTTCGGGCGGCGGCGGGGCTGGGACGCTGCGCCCTTCGCCGCGCCAGGCCTGCCTCGAGGCTCTGGGGCTACAGCCGCCCCCCCCCCCCCCCCCCCCCCCCCCGCCCCGGCTCCTGGTGGGCCGTTGGGGACATTTCCTGTCCCGCCGCGGAAGGCGTGTGCTCCCAGAGGTAACCGAAGAGGGTTACCGCGGGCCCGGAGGCTGCAGAGGTGTGAATGAAAGGCCTGGAGCCAGAGCCTTTCTTCGCCTAGCTGGCTCGGAGAACTGTTTTTATTTACAAATCTTTGGGAGTTGAAATAAAATTCAAGTAAGAGGAAATAATCAATATGCATTTAGAATGTTCATGCTTAAGTGAAATGAACAAAAACGCGGGAAGACAACTCTGGGTCGGTGTTGCTGGCCGAACCCCGGCTCCCCATCGCCGGCATAGGCAGCCTCTCCTGGCTTACGCGGGTCTCTGCAGGTCAGAGCTGGGCGCAGCCCCTTGCTTCAGGTGGCCTGTGCCTTCCCGCTGCCCACCCCTCATTGCGGTTGGAGGGGGCCAAGAAGGAAGGAGGCTGGGTCTTCTTGTCTGAACGCCCGAGATTTTGTCTGGAAGCTGTAGATTCTCGCCTTATCCGAAAGGAGGAAATGTTCCTCATTTTCACACACCTCTCTCTGTTGGGGGGGAGGCAAATGCCAAACAACTAAGCAGAGCAGGCACTGAGAAGGAGAGAGAGAGAGAGAGAGAATCTCCAAGGCGAAAGGCTGCCTTGCTACACTGAATCAATTAAAAAAAAATTGCCCAATGCACAGCCTTTCACACTTGTTTACTTTATTCATCAATTTATGGGGGGTGCAAAGTGAGGGAGAATAATTGGAAAAGCTTACTCCAAAAATATTTACAAAATGAAATATTTTCTTAGAGATGGGGCGTGAAAATAGCAGTCCTGCACATCTAAAAGCCTCACTTTCCTCCTTTTCTCCAGCCATCAGGCTTCAAGTTTTCCTCCTTTCCCACTTCCTCGCCGCCTCCCCACTCCTCGGTCCCTCCCTCATCGCCGCATTCTCTCTCTCCGCTTTGATTCCTCTTTTGCAGCGCCCGGGGTTCGGGCTGGCGCGGCTGGGCGCTGGCCGGCGCGGGGCTCCGGGGGCCGCGTGCGGCCCGGCGGCCGGGCCGACTCCTTAATTCCCGCCGGAGAGCCCGCGGGCTGGGCCCTCCTGACTATTCTTTCCCGGCTCCAGTTCTCGTCTCTCTGCAGGACACAGAGGAGCCGAGCCAAGTTCAAAGTCATGTCGCCGTACCCTCTTAGAAGTGCTTTATTTCTCTACAAACCGCAAAACCCCTTTCCCCCATGACACAGTATTCTTTTTTTTTTAATTCTTTTTTTTTTAAGGAAGAAAAAGAAGAGAGCAAGAGCAAGAAAGCAAGTTGGGGGGGAGGGGTCTGCAAAGGCTTTCAGAGTCATTGCCTCATAGATTTGATTCCTTGGCCGAAGGGTAAAAAGCAGCTAGGATGCGTTGTGTACCTTGTTGAGTGAGCAGTTTTTCAACAGGTTTCAGGAAGGGCCCGCCTTGGCGGTGTCAGACCCACGGGACCCACAACTGTCTCCATCGGGCAAACATGTCCCCTCTTTTTAAGTTTTCCAGGACTGTTCTTTGCCGATCTGACGGTGCTTCCGCGGGCGGGTGCCTGGGGCTGGAGAGAGTTGGGGCTTTGCCTTAGGTGGATGGCCCCGCATGGCCGGCCCCGGGCGCGCCGTCTGGCGTCCATTTCCCCCGCAGCGCCATGGAGAAACCGGGTTGTCTTCAAAAACCGGCAAATCCCATCAAACACCCGGGCACTCATTCGCTGAGCACCTCGTTGTGGTTTGTGGGCCTCTGTGAACGGTTGACTGACTTCTTTTGTAGCATGACCAGTATTTTGTGTGTACACATACATAAAAACAATGTGTATGTACACACAACACAACATACTCTCTCTCACACACGCAGGTATATCTTGCTGGCCGGGAGAAGCCCAAAACAAACAAGCAAACAAAACTGACCCTTACATTGGCAAACAGAACTACTCCGTGGCCGTGCCATTTAAATTTTTAATTTCCTCTTAAGGAAAGGGGTGGGAACGGGGTAAAGATGGGAGAAACAAATGAGGAATCAGCTGTCTGTATATACCGGGCCAGGAAAAGAGGATTTTAGCATCACCCTCAGTATCACAGACTCATAAATTCAACAAGATCATCAACAGGATATTAAGTTGCAGGGCACCTTTGATTCAGCCCTCTCAGCCACTCCTGGGCTGGGCGACCCCTGACCCATGAAGGACCACATGTGTGGCGGGGGAGCCCCCTCTGTGAAACCCACCTCGAACAAAAGTTCTTTGTCAGAGCTTCAGAGAAGTGTAATGTAAAAAAGAGAGAGCGAGAAAAATCTGCAATGTAAAAGAAGGGGAAATCATGAAAATCTCAGCCAATGTTGTAACTTTTAAATACCATTTTTAAGAAGAGGGAGGTTGAGTGAAGGTGGGGAGATATCACGAGAAGGCCCTCTCCAGTCTGCTAAAAGAACTCCTCTTCTTCTTCCAGTTAAAATTTACTGTTCTGTAACTGGGCTTATAAAAACTCTCTCTATAAAATATATGCTCACCAGCAGTTTAGAGATTGGGATGCAAATGTTTGTCTATTTGTCATGAGGGACTCAGAAAGGAAAAAAGTCAACATTTCCATGTAACAGTGGTGGTGGTTTTGCAAAAAGAGAGAACTAATTGTCCCGACTGTGTTCCCTCTTTCCTGACTGTAGTGTTTCTACTCCAAAATAAAGCAAAAGAATCACAAACCCCAAACAGGAGGCATTAGCGTACATGAATGTGTTTAATTATTTTGAGGACCGTTATCTTTTGGGCTCCCAAATGAACTACATCCAGGGAGGTTGAATACTGGTGACAGGAGAGCAGCTTTCCAATAAACTGCAGTATTATTGCAATAGACTTTGTAATGCAATTTATGCTGTCATTCATAAATAACAATGCCATATGTCAACCATATTGCTTACACAAGTAAATCCGTCAACGTGTCACTATTTGATTTGCCTCCACGGCTTCTTCAAATATTGAAGTATAGATATTGGAAGGGGTGTGGAATGGGTGGAAGTGCCCACAAAATTTGAGATTAAAAAGAACCCCCACACAATCTTTGCTTCTCCTTTACCTCTCATCCAAAAACATCCTAAAAGATAAAGAATAAAGGGGAAGGAGAAGCACATCTGGGATCCGACATAAATATTGGGTGGTTATATGAACCGTGAACACATAAGGGAGTTTCGTGGTTCCAGCTTTGACCTTCTAAGCACATTTTAAAGCACAACAATTAGGCATTTCCCAAGAAATTACCAATCCTAATGGTCATATATGGGTCAAAGGCCATTCTCCTACAACCCCCATCTCTGAGGGTAAAAATGATTGATAACCAAATGAGAATATTTGATGACAGGCCAATTTTACTCAACTTATTTTTTGGTAATGGGGAAGTAAAGAGAGCCATAATTTTTCAAGGGCTTTTAAGCACCAAGGTCAGGTAGACATGGGATGGGTCCCCTTCTTGACTATCCAAAATAAACAAACCCCAAATCCAACATCTCGGTCACCCCTACATAGTCCCAGTCTTGTCCCCTTAAAACACAATTCTCATTAAGCCCATGTACATGAGACAGGAATGATAGACTTCAGCAAGAAGCACATTTTTAGGTTACTCTTAGTCCGCCAGGTATCCGCGAAGCCTGAGGAGTCAGGGTGGGCTCAGAAGGGCAGGAAGCAGAAGCAACCGTGGGAGCGACGCTCAGAGTGCTGAGAATTGCCCAGCGCTTGGCAGCACCCTAGTCCCCAGGTTTGGCTGGTGACTCACACCGCGTTAGATGGGGAGTGGTAAAGGCGGAAGCGTGGGGACCTGGTACCTGGCGAGTGCAAGCCAGGCTTGGCGCCGAGAGAGGTGGAGGAGTACCTCACGCCATACACCTAGGGAGACTGATTTGAGAAAAGCCTCGAACCCAAAGTCCCCATCACTTCCGGCATGACAAAGCTCAATGAAAAGGAACCTTTGTGGGTCCGCTGGCCCACCTTGCCCGGGGTTTAAAGAGGTCTGAGTGTGCGCCTCCTCCACTTTCTCCAGTGTCTGCTAGTAACCCCCCTCCTCCCGGCTGAGCACACGCTGGCGCCCTTGGGCTGGGCTCCAAAAGTCCTTTGATCCCCAGAGTAACTCGGGGCACCCTGTTCGCCCTTGAACCTGGCTCTGGCCCGGCCCGAATGGCACTAGACGCTCCAAACCCAGCGGGCACCCTGTCCTTCAGCAAAGAGGACTCCCTCGCTGAAACCACGCGGGCCGGCGAGCGGTAAGGCAGTTGCACAGGGCAATGAAAGGCAGCTCCGTGGGTCCCCCAGATCCTTTCTTGTCCACCTCACCGTCCCCAGCTTCCCCCCTCCCCCCGCCTGCAGAAACAAACAAAGGCTCAAAAGCCAGGAAATGTCCAATTCACTTCCCTGAAGTTTATTAATCGCCCACACCCATCCCAAGGAAACTTGGCTGTGCTCAGTGGGGAACGGAGGGCGCCGGGGAGCCTTAGTCACCGCCCCCCGCCCCCTTTTGCGCAGCGGGGAGCCATCAGCGCCAGCCTGGGCATCTCTGAGACCCGGTCCTATTGCCTCAAGGCAGCTGAGCGCGGCGGGGCCGCCGGGTTCGGGCCAGCTCGGCATTTACTGTACCTTCTCAGCCTCATCATGCCTTTGTTTGGCTCTGGGAGAAGGTTGGGATTCGGGGTGCAACAGGGAAGTCTGAAAATCGATGCTCCCCCAGGAGCACCTGTTGACCCCAGAAAGGGCATTTCCATAGATGGCCACGTTGCGGCTGCCTTCATACAAGGGTCTCCACTGCAAAAGCGCAGACAGGGACATGACTTTTAGAGTCGGCCCTGACAGCCATCACCAACGCAGAAATATGGGGCTGAATCCACAGGCAGAAACTGGCATAACGACCTCGACACCCCCCTGTTTAAAACAAAACAAAACACAACACCACCATTATTATTATTTTCTTCAACGTCCTGGAAATTGCTGGTGTTTATTCAGGAAGTGTTACACAGTTATTGGGTCCTTAGAAACTCGGAAGGTTAAGGGGGGTTGATTTGGCTCCAAATCGGCTTGAAAAAGAAACAGCGCACCTGGGGTCAGGCGGGTCATCACAATAACAAAAAGCGCCTCTACAAAATAAAAAGCTCTTTTATAAAGAAAGGCAATCCGGGAAATCCACTGTGAGCCTTCCTGGTGACCATCTAGCTAGGCCTATTCTCAGGTTTAATTGGCAGGCAGTTTATTGGCGCCTTATTGGTGTTGATTGAAATTTTGCTCCCAGTTCTTTCTTTTAAGAATTCGCATCTCAAGTCGATTTACCTGAGTCAATTATCTTTTTAGGGTCTGGGTTTGGCCATAAATTCGCAAATATTCATTAAGCGCACTTTGTAAATATCCTTCTTTCCAATCATCACCCAAATCTCCATTATTTCCTAAGAAAGTCTTTTCGTTTTTAAGGCTTCCATAAAAAGAAATTGATCAGGGAGCTATATTTGAATTAAGACATATTAAATCGATGACAGATACATATCATGCTGTGTTTAACAAGAGTTGTACAAGGAGGCGGGTTCCAGATTCCGCACGGCGCTGCTGAACCATTATTCACATTTTTACAGCCTTTCCTTCATGCCTTCACCCATTAAACCATTAAATTTCAGCAATTCAATAAAACAAAGCAGTTATAATTTTGAGGAAAAGCTATTTTGAAGGGGGCGGAGGTACTCATTTTATTGCACAATAAACATGCTCAGTAGTCCATATTAAAAGGTAGGTTGTGTTTATTTTCTTCTTTCTTTATTCGTTCATTTTTTGGTTTGTTTTTACTCATAACCAGTAGGACTGGACGCAAAACTGCCATTATGGAAGTGGTGATGCTCATTGCCAAGAAATTCAAATAAACTCATTTGAAATGGTCTGAGAAAGGATGAAGACACTGGTGACAAGTCCAAATAGAATGCTTTCCCCACTAGCCATCCATAGAGATGGCCGTCCTCGCTCCACTTCTGCCTGCTTGGCTTGAGACGTTTTAGGTCTTTGAAAGGAAAATTGAGAAAGGACTCATCCTCTCCAAATACAGATGCAGGTTTTTGTCGCTGCTGTTTATTAATTTTTTCATTGTGTTTGCACCCATGCCTTTCTTATTCCCCCATATTTGAACTTCATTGAAGCTGAAAGAAAGGACCTATTTCAAATTTGATTGTAGCATTTTCTTTGTTTGCTTGTCAGTTTTGTAAGAGGGATGACATTCCTAAGGCTTACAGGGAAGTTGCCTGTTAAACATTGCTCACACCGACGTAAATGGGGCTATCGAATCAGTTCTTTTGAAAATATTTCTTACCACTTTCCCGGGCCATCTCCCGGGGCCATTAAGATGATGTCTTTATGCAGTCTAATTTTACTTGGACTGCAAATGAATTAAGCTGGTAACTTGTTTTTTTATACTCCCCCCCCATCCACCCAGGAAAATATTTGCATTTTAGTCATTATCTCTTTTCTACAAATAATTTTATGCAGGACAACAAAATAAAAATTAAAAACCCTGACTTTAATTTTTGAGCATCTTGGAACATCACAAAATTTTAAGATGCTTTCTTTTTAAGAGTGAAGTGACACTTTGGGGAAGCAATAAGCCTGAAGTTTGGGGATGCCACATTTTTCTACTCCCCCCAAAGTGATGCAGGAACCTCTCTTTGTCAAGTGATTTGATAATAAATCCCTGGCAAAGGATGGGGCTCGCTTTTTTTTTTTTTTTCAAGGGCAGCTTACATAGTTTTCAAATAAGACATCTCGCCTCCTAGATCAGTGTATTAGAAAAACAATGACAAGGTATAAGATTATTCTAATAGCAATACATAGCAAAGATATTGGTTAATTTTAAAATATTCATTTTTTGGATCAATTTTAATTTATGATCCTTTCAAAGAAACTGAGGCGCACATAAGGAGTGCTTTCCGGGCCGGAAAGAGAAATTCTGCGTGAAGGATGTTGTTTATTTAGCCGCTTCCCTCTGGAGAGCTGCTGTGTGGCCTGCCCTGCCACCGTATTTCGGAGAGGCAAAAGTTAGAATCGCTGCCCGATGTTGCCCCACCCCCACCCCGTACATCTAATTGGAACTGGCATATCTAGAACTGACGAGCAGCGAGATTACACTTCGAGCCAACTCCTTTGAACCACGTTGAAAAGGACTGCATGAGCTAAAAAGTCGAGGTAAACGGTTCCTTTTCGGGAAAGATTTATTTTGAATTCACCTGGTGTCTTGCGGAGCCAAATCACTAAAACTGTTTTGCAACCAATAGGACTTTAATATCTTTCCTCATTCGGCGCCCTACTTGAGCGCTCGGCGGACTGGATGTCCTTCCCAAATAAGAAGTTTCTAGCATCACCTCTACGAGTACGACGACCGTCACACTGTTCACCTTCCTCTTCCGGAGAGCAGCCCAGGGCTCTTCCAACGGAGGAGGTAGAAAGTGTTTGGATGCTGGGGGAGACGCTGCATGCGGTGAGGCGGGGGTTTTTGAAGCTGGGGGCTATCCCCCTACCCCCTTTTGTGCCGGGGTAAGGGGGTGGTCCTCAGCCCTCACCCACCCCGCGCCCTGCGGCCGCGTGCCGGCGCACGCTCTCCGAAAGGCGCGTCATGGGAACGCGGGGCGCTGCGCGCGCAGGCCCAGCGCAAACTTTCTGCAAGTGCAACTTGGGCATTCCCTGGAAGGCGGGGACGTGGGGCTCCAGGGGAGGAGGGGGCGCGAAGCGAAAGCGAAGGATGCTGCGAGCACGGGGGCGGATCCCCGCTGGGCAGTGGGCCTGAATGGGAGCCAATCCGGCAGCCGTGGCTGCTGTCAATCACGCTGTTCCCTCCAATCCCACCCATGCCATTTCCAAAATCTCGGTCCCACTGTGCAGCTCAAATGTGGTGTTCGTTCTGCCAATCGCTGGAGGACAGTGGGAACAGGAATACGCAGAGTTAGGAGGCCAGGACAAAGAAGTTAAAGAGAGCCTAATATATACATGTTTTTGAAGGTGGGCAGAGGGTAAAAAAAGTCCCCCCAGTGAGGGCCTATGGGTCTGATTGTGTAGTTTTGATGGAGCCCCCTTTGAGCAAGAGGAACCCGCCAGCGCTGAGATTAGCGGATTTGGCAACGGCTCAGGCCAGGCCGCTTCAGAATATGACAGGCTTCCCGGCGCTGGCCAGCCCGCCCGCCCACTCCCAACTCCGCGCCACAGCCACGCACCTCCACCCTCGGGACCTGAGCGCTGACCCTGGCGTGGCCATCACTCCGCTCGGACCCGAGCACATGGCCCAGACCAGGGCGCTCGGCCTCAGACCTCCCTGCCGGGCGCTCCCGGCACAGCCCGCCGCCCGCGCTGCAGCCTCGGTCTCACACCCCGGCGCCAGCACCTACCCCGGTGGCGGGGACAGCGGCCGCGCGCAGCCTTCCGCGCCCCCGCCCCCAGCCCCTCCTCTTCCTCCCTCCCCTTCACCCCCTCCTCCCCCTCCCCCTCCTCCTGCCCTCTCGGGCTACACCACCACCGACAGTGGCGGCGGCGGCAGCAGCGGCAAAGGCCACAGCAGGGACTTCGTCCTCCGGAGGGACCTTTCCGCCACGGCCCCCGCGGCGGCCATGCACGGGGTCCCTCTTGGAGGGGAGCAGCGGTCTGGCACGGGCTCCCCCCAGCACTCGGCCCCGCCTCCTCACTCGGCCGGCATGTTCATCTCGGCCAGCGGCACCTACGCGGGCCCGGACGGTAGCGGCGGCGGGGGCCCGGCGCTCTTCCCCGCGCTGCACGACGCTCCGGGAGCCCCCGGCGGCCACCCGCACCCGCTCAACGGCCAGATGCGCTTGGGGCTGGCGGCGGCCGCGGCGGCCGCGGCGGCCGAGCTGTACGGCCGTACCGAGCCGCCCTTCGCGCCGCGCTCGGGGGATGCGCACTACGGGGCAGTGGCGGCCGCGGCAGCCGCCGCCCTGCACGGCTACGGAGCCGTGAACTTAAACCTGAACCTGGCGGCGGCGGCGGCTGCCGCGGCAGCCGGGACGGGGCCCCACCTGCAGCACCACGCGCCGCCCCCGGCGCCGCCGCCGCCGCCGCCGCCGCCGCCGCCGCCGGCGCCCGCGCAGCACCCGCACCAGCACCACCCCCACCTCCCAGGGGCGGCCGGGGCCTTCCTGCGCTACATGCGGCAGCCAATCAAGCAGGAGCTCATCTGCAAGTGGATCGACCCCGAGGAGCTGGCCGGGCCGCCGCCGCCACCGCCACCGCCCCCGGCCGGCGGCGCCAAGCCCTGCTCCAAAACTTTCGGCACCATGCACGAGCTGGTGAACCACGTCACGGTGGAGCACGTGGGCGGCCCCGAGCAAAGCAACCACGTCTGCTTCTGGGAGGACTGTCCGCGCGAGGGCAAGCCCTTCAAGGCCAAATACAAGCTCATCAACCACATCCGCGTGCACACGGGCGAGAAGCCCTTTCCCTGCCCGTTCCCGGGCTGCGGCAAGGTCTTCGCGCGCTCCGAGAACCTCAAGATCCACAAGCGCACTCATACAGGTGGGTGTCCGTCCCCGGCCGCGCCGCCGCCGCCGCCTCCCGCGCCGCCGCCGCTTCCGCCGCTGCTGCTCTTCCTCCTCCTGCTCGCCTTAATTTTTACCTCCTTCTGCTGCTTCTCTTCGCATACGTATAACCCGGACATGTGACTTCTCTTTTTTCTCTCCCCCCCTTTTTTTCTATGAATAAGTAATTCGATAGCACACACAGGCCTCGCGCTGGGTTCCCACACGGTGGAGTCTCCAGCGCGCTCGCAGCCCCTCCGCCGGGACCGGCAACGCGCTCCAGCCGCCGCCGCCGCCGCCCGGGAACAGAAGCAGCAGCAGTCGGAGCAGGAAGGAGCCCAGGACGGTCGGCAGCCCCCATTCGCCCGGCCCCGGGAACCTGGGGAGGGCGATGGGGATGGGGGGCCGGAGCCGCCCTGGGGGCTCTTCCCTCCCCCCCTGGTGGCAGAGTCCGCACCGCGCTCCGGAGAGCGGGTCTGCGAGGGGGCACGTGGGGTTGACTCGGGTATTGAGGCCACCAGGCCCAGCTCGATGTGGCCCTTCCAGGAGGGGAGGGGGTCCTGTCCCTCCAGGGCGTGGTGAAAACAGGCCAAAGAAATGCGCCCTTGGGCCCCTGAAGACCCCCGCCCGACAGACACACTCACGCACGCGTTCAACACCTACATCTTCACGTGTACACCGCACATAACTTCACACACCCATTTCTCCCAGACTACCCCCCCCACTTCCTGATAGCCGGAACACCCATATGCCCCGACACACTTCTCTTCCACATACACCCTCACATATGCACACTTCCTCATTTACACAACTTCATACACATCCATACTCCCACATGCAGCTGTCACACACATTTTATCACACATACCCTGCAAGGTGCTAGAGAACTTGGCTCTGTCCTTTCAAAGAAGGTTCTAGCTGGAGGAGGGCAGGGTGAGCTGCAGTCTCCTGTGTCGTTGGTACTTGCCACCCCTAAGAACTTGGGGGAAGCCCCCGGCGCTATGGGGACCCCTCCCACCCCCCACCCCCCTCTCCAAGGCGGCTGCGGCGTGGGGCGGTGGGGTGTTTCCTGTGGGTCGTGGGCTTCCATCGAACGTACTAGCGCGTTGGGCGGAAGCGCTGATCGCGAGCAGTTGGGATTTATAGGGATAGACAATATTACCCCTCGGAGGACACTTAAGTAACTGGAGTTTACATTCAGTAATTACTTGGCTGATTTATCGGCGCTGGGCGGCAAGGAGGCAGCCGCCGCGCGTGGGCCCAACGCCTGGCCGACAGCCGGAGCCCGGGGCAGCGGGGGGTTCTGCGTGCAAGCCGGGTCGGGGTGGCCTGGGGCTGGGCCCGGGGCCTGGCTCCTCTCGGCCACCGCCTGATAGGACCCCCGTGCACCGATGCTGGGCCGGGAGCACGTCTTCCCGGGAACCCCGTTGGCCGGCCCCCTGCTTTTCTAATGGAGATCGGTCCGCCCTAAGGAATTTTCCAAAAGGAAACTTCCCACGAGGCTTTCGGAAAAACTCCCTGGCCCGCTTAGCCAGCTGTTTGCCCTTGCCGCCGGGACAGGGGCCTGGGACCATAAAGGGGGGGGGGTCGCGGGAGGTGAAGCCGCCCCCAACCCTGTCCCCTATGGGCACCCTAAAAGCAGAACCTGTGGCTTTGGGCCTTTCCCGCCTTTGCAGGCCTCCGAGAGAGAGTGGGTCGGTCGCCGGACCTGAGGGCGGTGTCTTCCGCGGTGGAGCCAGGAACTGGAGCTTGCTGGCGCGGAAGCTGCCCGGGGTCCGGGGTCCCTCCGACCGCAGCCCCGGGGGCGAGGGGCGCGCGCGCGCACAGCGGGGGCGGAGATCCCGGGCGCTGCGGGCCCCCGGGCGGTGGTGTTTTCCGGTGCCGCGGCGTGCTCTGGGTTGCGTTTCCCGCCAGGCTGCGGGTGGCCGAGTGGCTCTCGCCGGAGCCCTCAGGGAGGGATCCCGGCGCCTCACGTTCGTCCCCAGACCCGTGCCAGCGGATTTGGGCGGCCCTCAGACCGCTTAGCCATTGAGCATTGTGTGCGGAACGGGACCATCCCGGACCCCCCCCCCCCCACCACGGCCCTCTCCCTTTTGGGGGTTATTCGGATCCCGGAACGGATTGATCAAAGGGAATAATCCCCCGGCTACTCCCGAAGGCCTGTTTCCTGACCCACGTTCCCCCCATCCCCACCCCCATTCGGTTTATCACCTTCCTTTGGGCCAGTTCTCTCTCAGGGAACCGGTAGAGCAGAGAGCAGCTCGCGTAACCTTTACTCTCTCGGATTCTGCAAGTAGTTAGGTTCTGATGGACTTCTCTGTCAGACTCTGAAACGTAAACACTGGGGCTTCTCACCCTTCCCAGTTGGCTAGAGGCTGCTCCCTGTTCTGCTCAGGCCCCCTGAATAAAACAAAGCAGTTCTTTATTTTTTCCTTACACTTTCTTCTTCCATCTTCTTTTATTCCTACTTTTCTACCCCACCCCCCACCCCCCTTCCATGTATCTCCCTTCTCTGGGCGTAATTGCTTCTCTTTATCGTGGGCAGTGATGGGGCCAGCAGTGCTAAAGCTGTGTATTCTTCACAATCCGGGATCCTTGGGATCCTTAGCGAGTACGGAAACAGAGCTAAAAAGGACACTGCACATTTGCATAGGGTGAATAAAACCACTCAAGCCTCCCTCTGGAAGAAAGTCCCAGTATAAATTTTTAAGCAATGTTATAGTAAATTAGTATTATCTCCAACTTAAAAGTAAAACACAGAAATCAGGACAGATAACTGATATTTTGATGAAAAGTGATTAACTATTGTTACTGTGTTATGTCATATTTTCCCTTGGATAGATCAGTGCAGGATGTGTATTTAAATAATATCTAATTTCATTTTTAAACGGGATTTAGAGGTAGGTGACGTTATATTCCAGGCATCTGAATACTTACAGACGTGTTAACACACTCAGGCATCCAAGCCTTTATCATTGGTGAGATTAAAAAGAAAAAAAAACTACACTGAAATAGTTGTATAAGAAAACTGACCACAAAAATTTATGTACACTAACCTGTCTTAAATGTTGTTTTTAAACATATCATCCAAAACCAAGGAAGAAGCCTTACCTCGTGAGCCACCAGAGTAGCTGCTGAAATTCAGTAGAGAAACTCAGCTTAATTTTAAAAAATCATTTAAATATGAGGGCGATATTACTAAACAATAGTATGTATGGGATGATTTGTTCTGTTATGACTCAAATACATCAAGTTCATAGGTACTTAGGTGAGAAGGAAAATTCATACCGCTACCTGCTGTCTTCCTTTTTTGCTTTTTAATACCGAGGTGTTGTGGCTGAATATCTAGTCGTCTTATTAAACATGTCCACTCCCTGAACTAGGGGCCTTGTGTTTAAAGGCATTGTGTTCCTGGGGTGGTCAGAGCAGCTTAAAGGGACCAAGGGCCAAAGACTGTGGTAAACAGTCCCTTTTCTGACTGTTAAGTGAGGTAGAAGGCTGTCAAGGTACGTTTCCATAGGGCATCAGGTACATTCTAGGTTCTGGTTGAGGCTTGTGGTTCTTACTCACGTTTGCTAAGGTTCTGTTCTAAAGACTCCTGCTTGCCCTGCAAGTTGTGAGGAAAGCTGGGAGAAAGCAGAGTCCCTGCCCATCCGGGCTTGTAGGCAATCTCGTGATGGACTGTGTGTTTCACAGGTGCCTTTGTTTCTGAAGAAAACGGGATTTTTGCCTCATTTCCTTTCCCATCGGTGGAATCTGGGGATGCTCTGAAACAAAATGCTGATATTGTAATTTCATGGCACCTCCCCCACTTCACTTTTAATTCAGTGTAGTGTGCTTCCTTTGCTCTTTTTCTTATATCCTTCCCCCAGCTGTGGCTTTGGAAGAATCATTTTATTAGCATTTATCTTGACAGGGGATCTGCTTGTATCTTTGCAGGTACAGACCTTGAGGGCAGTGAGGACGCGGGTACCTGGGTCCTGGTTGGGTTTCCGTATTCCATCCTGGACTGTGCTGTATAGCCATCCTCTCCCTGAGCCCTCTGGTACTGCGGGGACTGACATCTAGCCGCTCACAAGCCCAGTAGCCCTTCCCTGTTGCCTTCTGGAACATAGGAATTCGGAATAGAAACCAGGCTGGGGTTGGTCTTCCAGAGAATGGGAAAATGCATCCTCATTTCTGTTCCAGGATTTCTCTCTCTCAGGTGAGGGGTCTCTGAAAAGCAATTGTTGACCTGCCCTGTGTTCTGTTGCAGGGGAAAAGCCTTTCAAGTGTGAGTTTGATGGCTGTGACAGGAAATTTGCCAACAGCAGCGATCGGAAGAAACATTCCCATGTCCACACGAGCGACAAGCCTTACTACTGCAAGATTCGAGGCTGTGACAAGTCGTACACACACCCCAGCTCTCTGAGGAAGCACATGAAGATTCACTGCAAGTCCCCACCGCCTTCTCCAGGGGCCCTTGGTTACTCATCAGGGGGGACTGCAGTGGGTGCCCCCTTGTCCCCCATGCTGGACCCAACCAGGAGTCGCTCTAGCACTCTGTCTCCTCAGGTGACCAACCTCAATGAGTGGTACGTTTGCCAGGCCAGTGGAGCCCCCAGCCACCTTCACACACCTTCCAGCAACGGAACCACTTCCGAGTCTGAAGACGAAGAGATGTACGGGAACTCCGAAGTTCCGCGGACGATACATTAGAATTTACCAGTAATAATAATAAGTAATAAGTGGGAGTCCTTGGACCATATCCTAACCTGAGACAATGCCGAGCCTGAGACAAACCCTTGACTCAGACTTGCCACCGGGTCTAATTAGCCCTATTTATTCAGTATGAAACCCTATGGTGTTTGTACATTTAATTAATTTAATTAAGATATTTGGGCTTTTTTTTTTTCCTTAGAAAACAAACAAACAAAAAAACCCGACCAAGCTGGACTTGTAGGTTGCAGAAAACAGGGCTAGGAGCGACATGTACCAAGGGTTAATGGAGATACACACTGCCGACTCAGTATATGTATATTTGGAAAGGAGCGAGAAAAAGCATTAAGTTGGAACTCAACACAGCACCAAGGCCCTCTGCGTTTCCTGGAGTGCCTCGAGATTGCCTTTAACACCATAAGGAGGGCTTCTCTGGAGCCTCCTCACTTCCTCCTTGGGCCCTAATTCTGAAAAGGCCTCTTGATTGTAAACCACACTCTTGCTGCATTGCCAACAGATCTCAGACTGTACCTGTGTCCAAAAATATTTGTACAAAACAAAACAAAACCCCACAATCCTTTCAGTTCTAATAGTTGTGATTTTAACTTTCCACTCTTTTATTACTGATCTCATCTTAACACAGTATTTTTATACGGGATTGTTTCTTCAGTACCCTGCCTGTAGGATTTAAAAAGAAAAAAAGATGCAGCATCCTTAACATGTCTCCACGTTCTGCGCTGCTGTGAGCGCTCCAGCCAAAGTGGGGACAGAACACGCTGCTGCAACACAGCCAACTGTGAAGGTGTAATATTTTATAAAATAGAAGACATTCAAGTGCTTTCTTTTTTCTCTATAGTTTTTTTTTTTTATCTGAAATCTCAGATGCTGCCTCTTTACTGTGTCCAAACTCTACGTGTCCTAAAAAGATGAGTTTTAGAGAAGTTTTCTGGGATGCCAAAATTAACAGGCAAGTCTAAGGAGGTGTGATGTTGGCAGCATGCCTACTTTTTTTGGGAAAGCTGTTGTTTTTAAAACAGGCCAACCCCTCTTTTATACTGTTGTATCAGCCTTTTCAAAAGTCTTTATTTTTCAATGCCCGCAACTGCATTTTCCTGCGTTTTTTTCCCACCTGAGCACTGAGCACACGGAACTCTATCCCATTTTGAAAATGACAGTGTGTGAAGTGTATGATTTACATTAAAAGAGGGGAGGGAATTGCTATACATATTAAAATTTTTAAAAGGTTTATAGTTACCACCAAACACTGATGAATGTGTGACCTTTGCCAGGCTGTCAAGCTAGGATAAAAAAGGTCAAGGACCTAGGACAATAACTCTTAGTCAATTTATTTTCACTTCATGCAGCACATCTCGTGCAAAATACAGTCCATCATAAACATCATACAAATATACTAAAGAGCACTAATTTATCCTCAGAGGCCCTGAAGACACCCCCTCCCCAGGGTTTGTAGAAATTTGTTTTGTGTGCTGTGAGTGGTTGATGCCGTCTTGTCATTGTTAATAACTTGTATGTGAACACTATTATTTGTACAGTTGAATTAATTTATTTTCAGACACCATCCTTTGTTTTCCCTGGAAGAGTTCAAAGCACACCAAAGAATTATATTATACAGTTTGGTGAAAGATTGTCGTTTATGATCCACAGTTTATTTAAAAAAAAAAAAAAAAAGGAAAGAAAATGGGGGAATATATTTTTAAGCTTACTTGAATGAACAACGTAATGTGAAAACCAGGACTCTTCCTGCATGTCTTTTTTGCATTGTGTTGACGAGATTATATATAGTTTATAGATATATTACTAGTACAGTGCATGGTGCTGTCACTTTGAAAGCCTTTCAATGTTGTCTTCATATTGTTACAGTGAATATGAAACATGCAGACCCTCCTTTATAAAGAAAAAGACCATAAAACTTGAATATAAAGTAATTCTACATTTTTAAAGTTTATTTGATTTTCGTATTATTCACTTTCAAAGCTCTTTCAAATAGACAAAATAAGGTATGAACTTCGGGGGGATAATTTATGTATCGTAAACTTATTAGAACAAAATATTCCTGATTTATAATGAGTTGTTTTATTTATACAACTTTTTCAATGGTAGTTTGCACTATTCTTTATTATGCTACAGGTTTATTTATTCTGAAACAAAGGAATATGTATTTTATGTATTTTGCCATGCATAGGTTTACTCTGCCACAGATTTATTGGTTCCTGATACACCTAAAATAAAAACTTAAAATGTGTACCTCCAATAGAAAGAAAGCAAGAATGATTATGAAGTAAAAAATTTAATAAAGGTATTCTTCCTATGTATTGCTTATTTTTACCTAGTGGCATATTTCTGCCATTCTCTTACAAATAGGACAGGTTGCTGACTGGTGAACACTGGGTTCTCTTGAGCTCTTGATTCCTTAGCCTCTCCCCAGCCATAAAATATTTTTACAGCTTGGTTTAACTTACAGTCTGATCTAGAAAATACAATATTTAGGAAGACTAAGCCCTGTAAGTTGCATGTAACACTAACATAAATCTTAGGGGTTACTGCATTCATTTGTTAATAATATCCTTGGAGATCCTAATCAGTGAAAATCTGAAAAGTGAGTTTTCGCATTTCTTTGGTGCCCAGCCTCTAAAGTAAAAGGCTAACAAGAATGAGGAGAAGATGGAGGGACAGTGAGAGGCTTCCCAGCACAAAGAAGGGTAAAATCAGGGGCTGAGATGGGTACTGAGTTAAATACATGCTGAATGAATAGGGCATTAAACAACACTCAAGTCAGGTAATGGGGGTGGGGGGGATTTAGCATCCAGTTTGTGGTTTATTTGCAAGTTGAGCTGATCTATGGAACCTAGCTCAGCATTTTAAGGCAGGTGTTGGAAATTGGAATCATGGCAACAAAATGTTCAAGTGGCTTAAACTAATGTGATTGGCCATCCACTTGAACAGGGCTGAGTATTTGCTTGTTTTTATGTTAGCTGAAACAAAGCTGATAAAAGGCAAATAGTTGGGTTTTTTTAAATTGTTAGTTACATGAATAAGCAGTTCTCCATACGCTTATGGTGGTTTTTAAAAGTCAAGTTTGTTAAATGCAGTAAAGGTGAAACACGAAGCAAAGAGTTGTTTTAAGTCAGATGACAATAACCAACACACGAAGGAGAAAAACACTCATAGCGAAGGGCCCCAATCAATGGGAAAACTTATAGCTCTCTAATGAAGTTTCTCGTGAAAGGGAGGACACAAAGCCACCAAGACATGAATCATTCATGGGAAATATAAAAGATAAAAGATATCTGACAATGAGCAGAACCTTGTATAGAGTGTATAAAACAAGTTTCCCCTTCTTATTTTCTGCTTTAAAACGCACAATCTCCGCTCCCAGAGCCCTGTCCAGTCTATAGAGTTAAAATTGACCACTGCTCGTCCTGCGCCACTTCAAAGTAATTTAGTCCAGAACGGAAGGCTTGGCGCTTGGACAATCTTCATGGTGTGTTAAGATTTCTATGGCAATTGGCAAGCAAGACGTTCCCATCTGAATATGTCTCAAAGAAATCCACTTATTGACACTAAGTTGGCGATCATCAAAGACTTCATCTCTCCTAGGCAAAATGTGGCCCTGTGGCCCTCACAAACATTTTAAATCATCTACCTTTGTTTTCCAGGCTAGGAGAATCTTCAAACACATGGTTATTTGTATTTTATGTATATCTTTTCCCCATTCAGGATTTTCTTTGGTAAAGAGAAGCTTCCAAAAATCTAAAGCACTGAGAAATAGCTGGAGGGTGAGAATTCTATTCTTTTAGGGAGTTGGAGATGGCCACACAAGAGGGACAGCACTGGGGACAGGAAAGGAGGAGGCCCAAAGTCCTTGAAAGCGAGGCCCAACTATCTGTAGACATGCTTGTATTGACCTCCTGTTGTTTACATCTTCCATTTTGTGGAAGTTTTTTGAGACTATAGTAGTTCACTCTGGATACCTACCTACCTACCTACATACCATTTAATCAATCTATCTGCCATCTCTTTCTCTATGAAATGGAATGAGAGATGTTCCCCCAGAAGTGTTTTTTTATCCCAGTTTGTTTGGGAAAAAGGACTGGGGCTATGGAGGGGGAGATAATCTGGTTTCTCTAGCGATTATCTAAACCAGAGGAAAGGAAAGCTGGATTCAAGAGAAACAAACAATCCGGACACTTATTGATACTTCCAACCTGTCAGATCACACTACCCATCATCTACCAAAATAGACACATGGCCAGGGAAGCCCACCCTTCCAGGGCTGGAGGGATGGCTAAGGAGCACCACAGAGAAACCGCCCTGCGGGTTGCCAGCACACTTTTCCTACGTGATCAAAAACTCCCAGAAATTCACACCCCCCCCCTCCCACGTCCACACCCAAACAGTCTGGGGCACACACATTCACACGCGGGCACAAGTGCCTAATCAGGCAGGGAGAAGTTCAAAGGCATGTTCTTTGAAATTCAAACTAACGCTTTTATGGTACACTCACACCAGCGTCAGGATTGCTATGGCAATGGACTGGGCCAGGGGAGTCGCTGGCAGAGGGTCCACAGCGATTCGAGACACTCTATTAAGATACAGTTGCAGTGACCTGTACTTTCATGCCAACTTAGCACACTCCATTTTCACCTCATCAGAACTATATGTATTACGTATAATGTTACCCATATAATATGACATGCACGACCAAATAATAACGTATGTCTTTCCACCCACTTGTTGTTACGGTCTCCCATCGAACCTCCTAGCTCGCGAGAAAGGAGAGAGGGGGACCGAGGAGAGGAGGAGAGAGAGCCGGGTGGGGGTGGGGTGGGTGCAGTTGGAGGAGGGAACGGGGCCAGGGGCGCCAGAGCTGCGGTGCCTCTTCCTTCTCTCCCCACCTAAGTACTTTTATTTGCAGAGCGATTGTTCTTTGTTTATTTAATACAAGTACTGTGTGAATGGTGAAAAATAAACACGATGAAAAATAACCAAACAGATGATTCCTCCGAGTGAAAAAGCCCGGACTTAATAAAAGTGCGAAGCAGTCACCGCTGAATGAGAAACCCTTTGAAGTGGAACTTATTATAGAAGGAATACTTTGGGGTTGCCTTAACGACGCCGCTGAATCGAAAGCGCTCGCCTTTGTCAGCGATTTGTTCTCCTTTGCTGGGGTGCCCGGAGAAATTACTTACATGGGCTGCCTTAACATGCAGCCTGCAAATCAGTAACTTTGCAGCTCAGACTTGCAGACGCCACTCGGCAACGGACAAAAAGAAGTCAGGGGGAAATGCACCAAGCTTTCACGCCGAGCCTCTGGGGATGGGGGCGCACGGGCGCGTTGGGGGCGGCAGATAAGAAGTTGTATTACATCTGGCCCCCCTCACCCGGGCTCCCCACCCCGACCCCCGAGGCCGGGCCGCGGCCGGCCGCCAGGGCCTCGCTTGGTTGCAGGGGAGGCCCGGCTTGTCCGGGGCGCTCCTGCGAGGGGCACTCTTCCACGTGCTGGCCGGGCGCGGGACTTTCCCAGCGGGCCCGGCTATATTTAATAAGGGTCGTTTATCACCCAGGCGCTTTGAAGGGTCGCCTCCAGCCCTGTGCCCATTAGAAAGGCGGAGGTGACATTTAAACTCCGTTTTCAAGGATCGCGGGGGGATTTCAATGAAAAGCCAACTCGTTTGTCTTATGAGCCTGGAAACAACCCCGTGCTCGCTCCTTTTGACCACATGGCATAACTCAAAAACAATAGTTCAAAAGTGAAATGGCATCGTGGCGTTCACTCGGAGACAGGCCCCCATCCAGCACCGGAGAAAAGGGGTAGTCCGCAAGACAATGTGCTTTTTGTGTCCGACTCTGTCACAAGGATTGTGTTGTTTGCTTTGGACGCTGCGCCTGTTATACTTTGCTGAAAGTGCTTGTGTTAAACAAGAGTTATAAGTCATCCAAAACAACAAACATTTTGATTTTCTTTGCCTAAAGGGCTTTCCCTGGCTATGGGCACCGTGAAAAAATAATGTCCTTGCTGAGAAAGGAACACCAGTAGTAGCATTAGAAGCGGGCGCATTAAATATTGAATGACACGGGGAAAAAGAGCTTGTCGAGGGGCACTCAGCCTTAAAGTCTTTCTTCAACTTTGTCTTCGGTGGCTGCTGGACTATTTAAGATGGTATTAATTAAGGCAGCTTCGGAGGCCGCGGAGCCCGCCGGCCCCTCGGCCGCGCTCGGTCAATGGGCCTGTGTCCCCGCGCTGCGCTCACGCGTTGGCTGAGCCGAGTGCAAATGTCACTTCTCATTTGGAGGCTGAAGAGAAGGGCCCATCCTGCACTGAGGGCGGCGGGGATGCAGTCCTCAGCAGGCGTTAAAGGAATACGAGGGGCTGAGGGGAGGGGAGGGGAGGCGGGAACAAAATGGGAACATCTGCCCTGGGCCGGGGAGGAGAGTGCGCCGGCGCGCACCGCTTTGGGCACGTTTGGGAGAATGCTGTTTAGCAAACAAGGGCCACGCGAGGCTCGCGGGGTTGTAACACTCACTCTCCTTCGTCTGCTTGTGCGTGGGGGAAAGTAAAACCCCGGGCCTGCAAAAATCCATTAAGCAAGTCTGGCGGGGCGTTATTTTACAAAGGGGCTAGCGTGTACAAAGAAAGACAAAAGCGTGGTGCAGACCAGCGTCTTTACGGACATCCTTCTTCCCCTTAAGGTCCCCTTCCAAGATCACAAAGCCCAAAGGAGTTCTGCCAAGGATCTCTGATCCAATTTTACAGACGGTGAAACTGAGGCCTCAAGCAAGACTCAGGGAAGATTTTTTTCTTTTTTTTTTGGTTAATTTTCCCTCCAGGTGTTCGGAAGACCTAAGACCCAGACAGAGTGGAGTTCGGTTTAAGGGCGTCAACAACCCCGCCAAAATATCCCCTCCTCCGCAATTCCTAGCGTTTGGTTGAAAATCAAATGGAAGTTGATTTCAGCAGCTGGAAATTACTAACATTAAACTGTGGCATGGAGGAAATGAGTACTTTAAGAAACTTTGTTAACTTTTAGTTCTTGACAAGGAGAGACAAGACTTGGCCGGGTAGAGGGGTGCAGGGTACCCTGCCCATTGACTTCTGCAGCCAGAACCCCGCAGGGAGCCCCTGTCTCCGGGTGTGCAGTTCCAGAAGGACGTGGGCCTTCTTTTTCACTAGAAGGTCCTCCGGAAGGGGGGGGGGCGGGGAGGAGATGCAGTCAAACATCGCTCCTTCCCCTGCTGCCCAGGGCTGGGGGTTAGCATCCTTAACTTCAGATCTATTTGCCTGATTCTCCACCTACGGGCTGTGTCCCCTCAGGGGTCCCCCCTCCCCCCCACAGCCTCTGGGACAAGGGGCGGTTACATTGCCCATCAAGAGCTATCCCGCTGCCGAGAAGCAGTTCCCACCTTCCCGCAGGGGCTGGGCTCGGTGCACGAGGGGGAGGGAGGGAGCTCGGAGCTGTCAGCCAGGGCCTCGGGCCTGCGGCCTACACGAGCAGCCCCACTGGGAGCTGGGGCGTCGCTCTGGGGCAGAGCCGCCTGGCCGGGTCAGGGAGCTGGCGGAAGTGGGAGGTGGGGGTGATGAGAGAGGGCTGTGCCAGTGCAGCCCCCTACTCCCGCAGCAGGTCTCCAAAACCTAAGACTAGGGTTCCCATGCCCAACTGTCCCCCTGGGTGATCTTTCTGCACCTTGTTCTTCGGTCCCCTTCTCCCTTTCTCTATTACTTTTTTTTTTTTTGCCTGAACAGGCCACAGGCCAGGGTAAGGGATGTAAAAACGTGGCCTTTTGGCCTGAAACTCACTGGCGCGCGCGCGCACACACACATCCATGTACAATCCAACCCCCTCCGCCCCCTCCCTAGCCAGAGCACTGGGCACACGCTCGGGCTCCAGGCACCTTGCCAAGAGCGCGCGAGCACCCTGCGTGGCACACTGGCTGCAGATCCTGCACGAAGTGGCGGGGGTGGGGTGAGGAGGGAGGGGTGGGCGGCGGTGGACGCCGCCGACTGCTGGCGGTGCGCACAAGTTCAGCGCTCAACTTCCCGCTCTTAACGAGACCCGGGATCCCTTTGGAGAGGCCCTCGGGAGCTGGCGGCGGGGCTGGGAGTGGCGTGGGTAAGCTGGCCGGCGCGGGGCGCGGGCGGCGGGGCAGGAGGGCGCGACAGGAGCAGGGCGCGAGGGTGCCCGCGGCCGGCCGGGCGCTCCGAGAAGTCAGCGCGAGCAGCTGTGACTTCACCTATTAGCCCCGATGTCTTTCCGAGGAGCCTGGTGGAGTTAAACAGCCCACAATGGGCGCTCTGGGGCGCCTCCAGCCTGACCTCCACCCGGGTTTAATAGTTTCATAGGAACTTCATTAAATCAATTACTTAGTGAGCACATCATCATTTATTTGTAATTAGCAGCGAGGAGCGCGGTCTCTCCCCCAGCCCGCGGCCTGGGTCCCAGCGGGGTTGGCGGAGTTGTGCAAGCACTTTTGTTTGCTCGAGTGTTGACTCCCGGCATTATTCGGCGCGGGTAATCTTTACGTCTTAATCTAGCATTCAGGGGGCGAAGGGAAAACAAACAGGGCGCAGGCCCGAGGCCAGCCCTGCGGCCCCAGCTGCCCGCAGACCCCGACCGGCGCTGGGCGCGCTGGGCGCCTCGGCGGCCGCTCTCCTCCCGGGCGGAGCGGGCGAGGGGCCCCGCGGGGGCAGAGAGGCCGGGGCGCGTGAGCCAGGCCCGGGGGGACTCGCCGGGCCGAAGCGGAGGAGACGAGGAGCGAAAAGCGGAAGCCGGGGGCAGAGAGGCACGTCCTGCAAAGCGAGCACAAAAGGAAAGCGTCCAGGCTCGTACGTGTGTGCGGGCGGCGCTGAGGGCGACTGCGTGTGTGCGCACGTGTGTGTGCGCAGGATGTGCGTGAAATCGCATCCATCTCAGCTGCTGGGACGCGGGGCGGGGAGGCGAGCGCCGGCGGGAGGTGCCGGCCTGGCGCGCGGAGGCAGCTCGCTGGGAGTCCAGGCTGCAAAAGCGCTTTAATTTGGGGACTGCAGCCCCGGGCGCAGCTCCGCGGCGGCCCGCGAATTACGAGCGAGTGGTTAGAGAGGAGGGGGAGGTGGCTGGAAGCCGAGCCAGACCCTGAGCGGGCGGAGAGACGCGGGCAACGGCTCCGCGAGGAGTCGTGGTTCCTTTCGGCGTAACCATCTTTCCCCACGCGCCGCCGCGCCGGCCAAATACTGTGCGCACCGTAGGGGTCTCGGGGCCCCGGCCACACAGCCGGGCGAGCGGCCCCCGCGTCCCTGGCCCGGACCCGATTTCCGCTCGAAGTTGGAGAAGTCCCTGCAGCGCAGGAAACGCTCGACTTCTGCGGGAGAGAGCGCAGATCAGGAAATGGCGAGGCCGGCGGGGGGCAGGGCGGGGTCGCTGAGGGCCCGGCTCTCCCAGGAGCGGGCGGGTGGGATCCGCTGCGAGGTTTGGAGTAGGCCCACGCGAATACACCCCACGAGTGGGCTTCCCGAAGCGAGTGGTCCCAGGGGGGCCTGGAGGTTACCCTCTTCGGGGGACCTTGTGTATCTGTGTCTTCGACAAGAAGGCCTTACATTTCTCCACCGGCTTTGGTGGCCGGGCGTGTTTGATTCAGTTACGCGTTTGGAAGTCTTGAATGTGTAAAGGTGGTTCTTGCCTCGTTGGTAACTTCTGACCTGTGGTTTCCATACAGACGAAATCAGTGTTTGGAGTGTTTCTGCTCTGGGGGGGCCCCAAGAGTGCGGCAGCGGGTGGCTCCTGGTGACGGGGTCTGTCCTGGGGGGAGCGGCCCAAGGCCCCGGGATTCAGCTGGCTGTGCTTGTGCCCCGGGGGCTGGCAGCTCAGCTTGTAGGGACCCAGATCTGGGCTCTCCTGAGGCCTCCAATCTACTGAGCAAAAGCCCATGACAGCTCCTTCTTTGGGTTCCCAGGAGCGTGTCTTAAGCCTCCAGCTTCCTCACTCCCTTCCTCACTTTCGTCCTCATCATCTTCCTAAAACTCATTCTTCCTTTCTCCAGCCTCCTTTTTGTAAAGTTGACTCACAAGTCACTAGGCCTCTACCCCAGGGTCTTATGCATCCCAGCGCCCGCTGGACACAGGGATGAGAGAGAGGCAGGCTGCAGCTCAGACCCGGTTTTGGAAGAGGCCCCCCCTGGGATTGCAGAGATCCTGTTGAGACCCTACCAGCAGCCGACCCACCCCCGATGGTCTGAGGACTTGGGTCATCCTGGAAAACAGGAAATGGATCCAGAGAAAGCCCAGCAACCCACCCACAGGCCCGCAATCCTTGAGAAGCCCCTTTTAAATATGAAAGCACTTTGCAGCTTTGCATACTCTCTCTGCCCCTCAATCGAGTCCAAGCTGAAGTAGTCAAATCAGTCAGGCTTCCAGAAGAATTATAAGCAAAAACAAATGTGTATACACAAAGCAAAAATACGATTTTTAAAAATACATCGCCAAGTACTGTAAACACAAGTTAACATGTTTCTGCTCTGATATGACTGCCTGTGCATATTAAATGTATATTTGATCAGGTAAGTCTACACACACACACTATTACAGCCCATTTAAATCCAACCTGCCTACATGTTCTGGAGCTAACCAAATGTAGGACAGCCTTGAAGGAAACAAAACTGAAAAAGATTGCATTTAAAATAAAATTTAATTCTCCCATAAGTTCTCTCTCTGCTTCTCCCCCCTCACCTCCAACTCTGTTTTTTATTTTATTTTTGTTATTTTTTAATGCTTATTTTATTTTTGTGAGAGAGAGAAGGAGGGGCAGAGAGAGAGGGAGACACAGAATCCAAAGCAGCCTCCAGGCTCTGAGCTGTCAGCACAGAGCCCAATGTGGAGTTCAATCCCAGAAACCGTGAGATCATGAACTGAGCCAAAGTCGGACGCTTAACTAAGCCACCTAGGTGCCCCTATTTTATTATTTTTTTACGTTTATCTATTTATTTTGAGGGAGAGAGAAAGAGAGGGCGCGAGAGCAAGGGAGGGGCAGAGGATCTGAAGCGGGCTCCATGCTGAGGGCAGAGAGCCTGGCGCGGGTCTCGAACCCATGAACTGCGAGATCATGACCTGAGCTGAAGCTGGACTCTTAACCAACTGCACCACCCAGGTGGTTAAACACTATTTAATAAAAGAGCATCATTTGGAGAAAGGAAGGCAAGGGAGGCAAGCACTTTGTGAGCTGGCAGGGGATTTGGTGAAGTGGTTGATTTAGGAAATCTGGGTGCTGGCTGCAAAGTTTTCTTAGTGACACTCAGATTACGCATCTCTCTCCCGGCTCCAAGTCCTAGCAGCCTGACGGCTTTTTTTTTTTTTTTTTAATGTATATTTATCCTTGAGAGAGTGAGAGAGACAGAGAATGAGCAGGGAAAGAGCAGAGCGAGAGAGGGACACAGAATCTGAAACAGGCTCCAGGCTCTGAGCTGTCAGCACAGAGCCCAGCGCGGGGCTTGAACCCACGAACCGTGAGATCATGACCTGAGCCGAAGTCGGAGGCTCAACCGACTGAGCCACGCAGGCGCCCCACAGCCTGACCGCTTTTAACCCAGTAACTGGCTCCCATCTCAGGCTCTGTTCTGACTGCCTTTATTGGGCTGTACCCTGGGGCCACCCCACCTAAGGACTTACCTCAGCAGTGTGAGCTCTTGCTGTGCTCCCCACCTCCTTCCAGGGGGGCTCCTCCTACGGGCTGTGTGGGACGCTTCTGGCCGGCTCCCCCTTTTTTGCCTGAGGTCTTTGCCACTGGGCCCATCAGCCTGAAAACTAATAGGCATCATGTTAATAGGCACCACGTTCTCTTCTGTGGTGAGGCTTCTCATAGCAGCAGAGGGTTTCATCTTCCCCACCTGCAGGAAGAAGAGTGACACTTGACGCGTTGTAGGTGCAAAGCTGGGCCGCAGTCTGTGACGGGGACCCAGGAGCTCACGGGTGCCTGGCTTGGGGTAGTGAAGTGTCATGGAAATTGAAGGGAGGGCCCATGGAGACTTGGAATGGGAAAGACTATGCCAATGTTTATATCCTTGCAGGTGGAGAGGGCAAGAGTTTTGAGGGCTCTGGCCACTTAACTTTGTTTAAGATTTTATTTTTAAGGAATCTCTACACCCAACTCGAGGCTCGAACTCACAGCCCTGAGATCAAGAGTCACATGCTCTACTGACTGAGTGAACCGGGTGTCCCATGCACTGGCTATTTCTTAAATAAACTGACCCCAAAGAACAAGCATTAGCAAATCCTGTGGCACGCACCCAATGTCTGTTGTGTTACTGAGAGAAGCTTCTGGGTAGGCGCTGGCCGCAGACTGGGCCACCTCTTTCTGCCTTCAGATGCAACAGCTTTGGAGGTTGCCAGCTTCTCTTTCTTGGACCTGTGTGAGGCAAAATCACACATTCCAGGCGAGTGCTTCTCAGGAAAGAGGAACCCCAGAAAACAGAGGCGAGTCCAGGAAAAACACTGAGCTAGCCATCGCCACCCCTCCCCCCACTCCCTCGATATTTGTAACTCTCACTCTAGACCCTTTCTGTCCATCCCATGAATCAGAGGGCTGGGGTTGGGGGTGGGGGGTGTGGCCACAGAAATGTGCTTCGAAAAAACTTTAGTGTCTGTGGCCTTTAGTGTCTGTGTCTCAGGCAGGGGAGATTGGAGCGTTGATTTTCTGAGATTCCTCCGACTTGAATGATGCCGTCAGGGAGGAGCGGAGAAAGTGCATTACGAAAAATGTCATTCGTGTCCCTTAAGTCCCCTTTTGAGGTTGGAACGAGGTTTTCATGGGAAGGCTTCCCTGGGCTGCTTGGGTGTCTGGGGAAGGGCAGACGCAAAACTTCCAGTTTTCTTTTTCGTTTTCTTCCTTCCTTCCTTCCTTCCTTCCTTCCTTCCTTCCTTCCTTCCTTCCTTCCTTCCTTCCTTCCTTCCTTCTCTTTCTCCCTTCCTCCCTTCCTCCCTTCCTTTCCTTTCTTTCCTTTCTTTCTTTCCTTTATTTCATTCAAAGATTGTATTTTTAAATAATCTCTACAGACCCACGTGGTGCTCGAACTCACAACCAGAGATCAAGAGTCATACACTCCATTGAGTGAGCCAGACGGGTGCCCCCAAACTTTCCATTCTCTTAAGGGCAGAGAAAGCCCAGCATGGCTGGTTCAGCCTCAGGGCAGGTGGTGCTGTGAGCTCCAAGTTCTGCGGACAGGGCTGTGGCTTCTGTGCAGAGGGTTACAAGGAGGGGGAGGGTGTGGAATGTCGTAGAGAAGCCTCATGTCCATTATTCACGTGCTTTTCTGCTCCCATCTAAAAATTTCTGGTAGGGGCGCCTGGGTGGCTCAGTCGGTTGAGACTCTGACTTCGACTCAGGTCATGATTTCACGATTTGTGGGTTCGAGCCCCACGTCGGGCTCTGTGCTGATAGCTCAGAGCCTGGAGCCTGTTTCAGATTCTGTATCTCCCTCTCTCTCTGACCCTCCCCTGCTCACACTGTCTCTCTCTCTCACAAATAAATAAAATCATTAAAAAATTTAAAAAATTTTTTCTAGTAAAATAAATATAAAATGAAATTTACCATGTGAACCAATTTAGTTTTTGAGAGGGAGCATGAGCGGGGGAGGGGCAGGGTGGAGAGAGAGAATCTTAAGCTCCACGCTCATCTCGGAGCCCGACGGGGGGCCTGATCCCATGACCCTGGGATCATGACCTGAGCCGAAGTCAAGAGTTGGATGCTCAACTGACTGAGGCACTCAGGCGCCCCGAGCCATTTTAAGAATACATTTCCGTGGCATTAAGTACCTGCACAGTGTTGTGTGCCCGTCGCCACCCATCTCCAGAACTCTGTCCTCTTCGCCAACAGACTGTGTCCCCATGAGACGCTAATTCCCCTTTCCGCCCTCCCTCTAGCCACCGACAGCCTCTCTTCTGCTTTCTGTCTCCGTGAAATCTAACTGCTCTGCGTGCCTCGTGCGAGTGGAACCCTACGGGATTGTCCTTGAGTAGCTGGCTTATTTCACCGAGCGTGATTCCTCGAGGATCCTCCGTGGTGTAGCAGCAGCCTCTCCATTCCTTTTTGTGGCCGAGTGATATTCCAGGGCGTGCATGTATGACATCTCGTTTATCTGCTCCTCGGCCAGTGGACATGTGGCTTGGGTTTCGCCTTTTGGCTACTGTGAGTAATGTTGCTGGGAACACAGTTGCATGGTTTTATATGTGCATATATATCTCTATTATATACCTTTTTATGAACTGACATAAAACGCTTTAAAGGGGAGCTCCAGCCAATAATTTAAATATCAGATTTCTCACTTGGATCTGGCTTTCTGAGGTCAGCCAAGTGCAGCTGGAATTCAAGGGAGAGCCAAAGCGGTGTTTTCCAATTCCCTGGTATTCCTGTGTGTGTGTGTGTGTGTGTGTGTGTGTGTGTGTGTGTGTCCAGCCGTACCCAGTGCTGCTGCTTCAGAGGAACTATTAACACATTAATATTATCAATAGCAGGCAGTGCCTGAGCCATTAGGGATTTATGAAAACATCTGAAGCAAGTCGTTTCAAAGCGCTGATTTGTTTTATAGTCAGTATTACATTTTATGACAGGCTCCTTTACCAGCAAAATGAGCGTATAAGCATCATACACAGCTCAGTAGACGGAAAGTGGTGCCCTGTGCTGCCCTGCAAATTTGTGTTCCAGATCCCTCGGGAAGCGTCTGCAATGTGCAGACAAGTACTGACCTTTGGCTGAAGGGTCGGCCCCGAACTAGGTGGGGGGTATGCCCCCCCCCCCTTTTTTAGCTGTAGGAAAACTATAGCTCCATCCCTTGTCTGTTGTTTTCCTCGAACTTGAGACAGAGTAAGAAAGCCAGTAACCAGTAGAACAAGGCCAAACAGAAACATTTTCCTGGCCACTTCTGCTTTTCTCTTGTGAGTTTTTTGGTCTTCCTTGATTTTCCAGACCTCCCCAGGGTGGGTTCCCTAGTTCTGGATAGGTAGTCTCAGTCCTGCACAGAAGGTGGTGCCTAAGGAGAGAGACAAACAGATCACTCGGAGGAGGTGGGTGTGTATTTCTCAGCTTCTCTCAAACTCCCTCTGCATTCGGACCTTCACCCGAGAAGATTCTGGAGTGACGGTTGACAGGGTGGTGTGGGACCGCAGGGGCTTGGAGGGAAGGAGCACACCTCCTCTCCTTCTGCCTTTACTCCAAAGCTGGGGTTTGTGGGTCCCCTGCCATGGGGCTCCTCTCTGGGAAGGAGATGGCTCTAGAAAGTTCCTTCTCGGCCTTACCAGGGAGCAGAGTTTGTAATATTTTACAGCAGCTGTTTAACATTTCCCTACCTAGTTATTAAACACGAAAGGGAGTAAATTAAAATGGCAACGTAAAATGAAATAAAAGGCGTCTTTTCTTTCTGTAAAGAGACAACACCTAATTAAGGAATATTTGAATCCCACAAAAATGCAGACTCTCATGGGTGACATAAAACTTCTTTTAAACCAGGAACAAAACCCAGAAAATTGGGGACAGACCCAAGAGGTAGTCCTTCACAGCAGAAAGCTCCTTCCTCTCGAGAGGTTTGACTTGTTTCTCCCCGCACACACCCCCCCCCCCCCCCCCCCCCCCCCCCCCCCCCCCCCCGCATCCCCCGTCCCAGGGCAGGACTAAACTCAAGTGAGTCCTTTGAGTTATGGTCTCTGGGCTGTGGCCAGCCGCCCAGGCCCTGCTCCCCCTTCTCAGTCCCCACTGTCATCCCTCCCAGTTTTTCTCTTTGGGCCCTGCTCTAGGTTTTTGATTTTTTTTTTTGCTTTTGTTTTTGTTTTGCAACACTTTCTCTAACTCCGCCATCTTTTTGAGGAACTTCCTGCAAGGACCTCTCCCCTTCCCTCCAATCTCCCACTCCCTCAACCTCCCGGAGCAGGAGAATGGGACCTTCTTCCTTTTTCTTATCTTGTTCTTGTTCTTGATTAGATACCAGAAGCTTTGGGCTCCGTCAGTCATTCCGCCCTGGGGCCCGCATGCAGTCCTTGCCAGCCTGAGCCCCACCTTCTGCCACTGGCTCTGGTCTTGTGACACCAGAAGCCCGGCTTTGACCTTTGGTCTCAGCCATTGTGGGGCTGCCCTTCACTTAGGACCTCTGTCCCTAGCACCTGGCACGAGTAGAGGTCGGTGAGTGTAGGGGGCTCTCAGTCCCCCCCAGTGGAAGGGGCCCCAAGTCTCGCTGGAAAGCTGCCTCCTGCCTGTGTTTTGCTGGACAGCCTTTTGGGGAGGACAGCGAAGGCCAAGCACTCCGGGCCAGGGCCCAGTTCCTCCAACGGTAGCTGCTCAGTTCCTTTGTTCTGCAGGTAGCCGTTCTTTTAGGAGAGCTTCTTTCTTGCTTGTCCTGACATTGGAGTGAAAGAAAGGAAAGGACAGGGAGGCGAAAAATATACAGATTGGTAGGTCTTGAAATGTCTGCAAGTTCAAGAAATGCTCAGTCGGGGCGCCTGGGTGGCTCAGTCGGTTAAGCGTCCGACTTTGGCTCAGGTCATGATCAGTGCGTTTGAGCCCCGCGTCGGGCTCTGTGCTGACAGCCAGCTCAGAGCCTGGAGCCTGCTTTGGATTCTGTATCTCCCTGTCTCTCTGACCCTCCCCTGCTCATACTGTCTCTCTCTCTCTCTCTCTCTCTCTCTCTCAGAAATAAATTTAAAAAACATTAAAAAAAATGCTCAGTCATGCCTCCTCTTAAGTTTGACTTTGATGGCTTGCAAGTGCTGCAGAACTTTCCGCCACATCACAGTGCAGAGGATGGAGCCCAGGTTCCTGCTTATTAGACTAAACAGTAAAAGGAAATCAGTTTTTCCTTTTAAGAAATAAGGAGAGGCTGTTTTGCTGGCATTTCCTTTTGGGGATGGAGCCTGTGTCTGGCTTCACCTTGGAAAGGAGTGGATGCAGATGTTCCCAGCGAGGTGGGAAGCAGGGCTGGCTGGCTCCAGGCATCCCGCCTTCTCTCTGCTCTGAAACAGGTAGTTAGAGAAAGTTCAAGTTCTTTAATTCCTTTCCTCTACATTAAAATGCTTTGCATATAATATTTATGACCAGAACTGTGGATGGTGTTTTTAGGAGAAGGATCGCACTAATGGAGGTATCTGATATCTCTCTCTCATATATCCCTACC
>NW_024081110.1:115079-143483 GCF_003009895.1 Hyaena hyaena | reverse complement strand
GCAGAGGAGATGACCATGGCCCCATCAGCGGCTCTCCAAAAAAAAAAAAATCCTTCTTTACACAGATGAGTGAACCAGAAAAACATGGGTATTTGCCCGACCCCATTCCTTTTTTTTTAAATAATTTTTTTAATGTTTTATTTATTTCTAGGAGAGAGAGAGAGAGAGAGACAGCGTGAGCAGGAGAGGGTCAGAGAGAGAGGGAGACACAGACTCTGAAATTGGCTCCAGGCTCTGAGCTGGCAGTCAGCACAGAGCCCGACACGGGGCTCGAACCCATGAACCGCGAGATCATGACCTAAGCGAAAGTCGCAAGTCGGACGCTTAACCGACTAAGCCACCCAGGCGCCCCTGCCCGACCCCATTCCTAAGCAACATTCCAGGCCGTGGTGCATCTTCTCTGATGTACAACGTAACCTTTCCATAGAGAAGGCCCTCATCGTCCTTTGCATCGAACTTCACCTTATCTCAAAAGTCCGCCCTTCCTCCATCCCAGATTAGTCCCGTGAGGTCACACCTTCCTTAGAGCACTGAGGCCAGTGTCCTCCGGGGCCGTGTCCCCATGACAGGAACTCATTTAAATCCACAGCAAGGCTGCGAAGCAGATGCTTTCATGATCTCCATGTTGCAGATGAGGAAGCTGAGACACAGAGAGATGGAAAGGCTAGTTCAAGGTCACACAACCAGAAGTGGCTGAGCTGGACTCCCGAGTCCGTGCCTCTCACCCTGACACGAAGCTGCCTTTCAGCCCTGGCCGCCGGGCATCTTGCACGCGCGCTCTCACAACTCAGGGAGTGCCCTTCACCACATGACGCCACACTGTCTCCTCATTGCACGTGGACCGTTCTGCCTAAAGTGTGTAAAAACACGTTTTATCCTTCTTAAGCAATTGTAAGCTGCTTGAGAGGGGCGACTGTGGTAATCAGCTTTAAATGTCCTGAGGTACCTATTGCTTATACGATGTAATAATAGATGCTCACACATGTTTTGGAATTGAGCTAAATCAAGTGAAAGTCATTTGTTCCCCGGGGATTCAGCGAGTACTAACTATGCAACAAGCACTTATTAGGCCCTGGTGAGCAAGTCAGATAAGACTTCTGCTATTAAGAAACTTAATTTTAGGGAGGGAAACTTGATAAACAGATAAAACAAGAGAACTACCAGCTAGTACACTTGGGAAATTAAAATAGTATATGATAGAGAGTGACGGGGTGAAGGCACTGCTTCAGAATAGGGGGTCAGAAAGGACATCTCTGGGTAAATAATATCTAAGGCAGGCTATGAATGACTAGAAAGAGTGAGACATGCAGAGAGTAGAGAAAGGGCATTCGAGGCCAAGGGAATAGCTTGTGCAAGGGCCCTGAGGCACGAAGGAGTCCGCTGACCAATTCCTTTAGCAGTTTGCAGGATTTCTCAACCTGAGTACTTGTCGTAGTCAGCTTCAGTTATCATAACAAATTACTATGGACCAAGTGGACAACAGACATTGCTTCCTCACAGTTCTGGAGGCTGAGAAGCCTAAGATCAAGGTGCTAGCAGAGATGGTATCTAGTGAAAGCCTCTTCCTGTTTTGCAGAGTTGCCTTCTTGCTGTGTCTGCACTTGGCAGACAGTCTCCTTCTCTTCTTTTAAGGGCATTAATTCCATCACGGGGGCCCCACCTTTGTGATCTCATTTAAATCTAATTCTTTCCCAATGGTCCTACTTCCAAATATCACTGGCGGGGGTGAGGGGGTTGGGCTTCAACCTATAAATGTGGGGACATGCAAATATTCGTCCCTGGTAGCACTATTGACATTTGGGCCAGGTGGATGCTTTGTTGGGGTGGGAGTGGGGGGCTCCTGCGCCTCGTGGGACATTGCGCTGTGTGCCCCCTGCTCCCTGCCTCACCACCTCTAAACATTAGATGCCAGGAGGAATCCACTGCCCTCTAAACTGTAGAATCAGTGTCTCCTAGACATTGCCACATGTCCCCTGAAGACAAAGTCCTCTCCAGCTGAGAACCACCAAATTAGAAGGTGGCTAGAGTGGCTGGTGGATAGTCAGTAACGTGGCTCATCTTGTGGTTCAAGATGAGGCTGGAGAGAGAGGCTGGGCTCAGATCATGTGAAGGAGTTTAGATGCTATTAGAGATTCAGTGAAGGGGGTTAAGCTGGGGCACGGAAGGGTGTAATTTACTCTGGGGGAGGTGGCTGTGCTGGGGGCAGGAGGGGAGCAGGAAGCCCTGGAGCAAGCTGTTGTGGTGGGCTAGGCAGTTGCGGAATGGAGACGGGGTGGGGGTGGGGAGGGGGGACTGCCTCCTGGGTATGCCCCGGATGATGACCTGACAGCACTCGCTGAACCAAGTGAGGTGAGGGAGGGAAGCCTTGAGGATTTCAGTCCCGCAATAGGCTGCGTAGCAGTGCCAGTAGAAAGGCCTTTCCTGGTTTGGGACAGAAAGTCGCTAATGTGGAGGGGCCAGGTGGACAGGAAGATATAAAATCCCGGTGACCCAGGGGCAGGCTGCCTCTGTGGGTTTGGAAGTCTGGGGCATGTGGATCTTTATTGGTATTTAAAACCACGTGGCGTCTGGGGTGCCTGGGGGGCTCAGTCAGTTAAGGTCCGACTTCAGCTGAGGTCATGATCTCCCGGTTTGTGGGTTCGAGCCCCACGTCAGGCTCTGTGCTGACAGCTCAGAGCCTGGAGCTGGTTTCAGATTCTGTGTCTCCGTCTCTCTCTCTGACCCTCCCCTGCTCACACTGTCTCTCTCTCTCTCTCAGAAATAAATTTTAAAAACATTAAAAAAAAATAAAACCACGTGATTGAACAAGATCATCTAGGGGTTCTGTGTGAATGGACAAGAGAAGGGAGCGTAGAATAGAGTCCTGGAGACATCTGAGCAGGTGGAGGAGGAGCCGGAGGAAGATCCGGATGGAGCTCTTTGTGAGTGAGGCAAAGGTGGTGCCGTGGACGCCGAAGTTTAGAAGTTTACCGAGAAGGTTGTTGGGTGACATCGGCTCGTTGATCACTCATATGGGGACGGTCGGTGTGGGAAGGTAAGGGAGGACGGCTGACTGCGTGGGTGAGCTGAAGAAATAGAGTGATCCAGAAATCTTCCAAGACGATGGCCGTGAAGGGAGCGGGGTATGGGGACAGTAGCAGGTGGTGGCCAGGGACACAGGAGTTTTCTCAAGATAGGAGACGTCCCTAGTCCCAACGTGCTTGTGTGCTGGTGCCAGTGGCCTAGTGGGGGCGGGGCAGACAGGAGAAGACTGAGGGCAGGGGCAGAGGGGATACTGCAGGAAGAAAGTCCCGGAGTGGAATCCAGAGCCCAAGCCAGGGTGGGGGCGGCTGGGTTCTTTTCTAACAAAATTATAGCGTTACAATGTCTGTAACATTTGCTATTTTTGCTACCTCTAAGTGTACCATTCAGTGATGTTAGTTAGATTCACAACACTGTTCAACCAGGTCGTACTATTTCCAAAACCTTTTTTTCATCACTGCAGACTAACCGTTAAGCACCAATCCCCTGTTCTTCCTTCCCCCCGGAGACAGGTGAGGTTTTTATTATCATTATTAATTGGAGTATTTTTACTTTGTGGACAGAGAGCATGAAGGTAGGTATCTTGGGTATCTGCAGTTGAGCGAGGTGTCCTGAATGACCCATTCGGGGAGGTTGACCTACGCCAACTCACTCAAGACTGTGCCTTCTGTCCTGACAGAGACGCTGGCGGCGTTTTGAGGCCGTGCTGCCGGATCGACCCGTGTGGGTTCAGCAGATGCGGCAAGGGCAGGGATCCTGGCCACAGTCCTCGGTGGCTCCTGGAGAGCTCCTGGTGACCCATCTTGCTCTCTCAGATGCAGGGAGCCAAGCGGAGAGAGAGTTTTTCATAAAAGCAGGATGCCTCCTGCCTAATAACAGGAGGGAAGGCACAGCGCACGGGGTGGGCTGTGGTTTTATCAGCGGGAAGAGGAGGGGATCTCTGTTGCTCACATGATCTCCGAGGCTTGAGAGAGAGCACGGTAAGAGTGTAGGAGGGGATGGCGGGGAGTGTGCAGACTCACGTGAAGAGCAGGAAAGTGCAACACCAGGGAGTGTGCCCGGATGGATGGCCTGTGTCAAACCTCCATTTGCTCTTTGTCCCCTTGAATTAAAGTGACACCAGCCAACAGCCTTGAGTAAGTTTTTTTTTTTAAACTCTTTTGCTATTGTTGTAAAATACACGTGACATGAAATTTACCATTTTAGCTGTTTTCAAGTGTATACAGCGAGGTGGCATTCAGCACAGGCACATTGTTGTGCGACTTTCACTACCGCCTTCTCCAGAACCTTTCCATCATCCCAAGCGGATACTCTGCTCCATTAAACAGTAGGCACCCATCCCCCCCATCCCCAGAGCTCCTGGGAACTATAGGTTCTCACCCAGCACGTTGGGGTGCAGACATGTTTAGGCACACAACTGAGTGACCTCGGCCTGATGACAAGAACAGGGAGGGGAGCAAGGGTGTCAAAGGCGTTTGTGAGGCAGGGCCCACAGCGGTGGCCCACGTCACTCAGGCTGGGCATGCCAGGGGTGGGAGGGCAAGAAGAGGGACCAGTGGTGTCTTCAGAGTCCAAAAGATGGTGCTGTCTCCTTTCCTTTCTTGTGATGCCGTAGATGGCGTGAGTTAAACCTCATTTCAGATTTATTAATTAATAGGGTTCCCTATCGCTCTTGACATGCCTAAAGAATGTTCTACACAAGAGCCCGCAGTGGCCACTCGAGGCACCTGGCATCACCCCCTCCCCTGACATGCCACAGGTCCCTAGGATACATGCACCCAATTAGGTAAGAGAAGAGGCATATGGTGTTTATTTGGGGAAAGAGGTACATTTTCTATGAATAGCATCGTTATGTGAACAGACAGGCTGACAGATGATTCCACTTTATCTGATCACACAATATGGGCATCCACACTGTGTGAAAAACCCCCGAAGCTTCAGGAACTTGCAGACGTCCTTGCTTTTCTGTATCTCAGCCCTTGCTTCTCCCTTCAAGAGTGAAGTGGAGGTAGAAAGACCCTTTCTCAGATGCTGTGAACCCTCTGCTCTGAAATTCCCTCAGACCTCACCTCTTTGGTGCTTTTTCACATCCCGGGCTGTTTTCTGCATCATTGATGAAATCATCTCTTCTTTGCAACACACTGATGGTCCTTTCTGAGGATTTCGTTTTCTGATTTTGCCTATTTATATACATATTTTGGCCTACAAGTTTTGCTCCTGGGAGATGCACTTGCACTGTATATAAGGCGCTACCTTAGAAGGGAGCATTGTTCTGGGCCATTCCCACAGCACAGATGCCCTTGACAGGGAGGCAGAAAGACACAGGAGGTGGGTTTTTCCACATATGGGAGAAGCTGAAGGAGGTAACACTTTTATCATGACATTGATGGGTAAGCCTAACCCCACATGAATGATGTTTTCAGGCATGCTTTAGAAGACAGAGGAGGGCAGGGGCGCCCGGGTGGCTTAGTCGGTTAAGCGTCCGACTTTCGCTCAGGTCATGATCTCGCGGTTCGTGGGTTCGAGCCCCGCGTTGGGCTCTGTGCTGACTGCCAGCTCAGAGCCTGGAGCCTGTTTCAGTCTGTGACTTCCTCTCTCTCTGACCTCCCCTGCTCACTCTGTCTCTCTCTCTCCTAGAAATAAATAAAAAACATTAAAAAAAAAATTAAAAAAAAAAGGAAGACAGAGGAGGGCATCAGAATAGCACTAGAGTGACCCCGCAGTGCCGCCTCGAATTTTGTATCAACTATGCAGAACTTTCCGCGATGATGGCGATGTTCATCCAGTATGGTAGCCACTGGGGTCCTGTGGCTACTGGACTCTTGAAACATGGCTAGTGCAACTGAGGCACTGACATTTTAATCTCATTTAATGTGAAAAAAAATTTTTTTTTAATTTTTTAATGTTTTATTTCTTTCTGAGAGAGAGAGAGAGAGAGAGAGAGACAGTGTGAGCAGGGGAGGGGCAGAGAGAGAGGGAGACACAGAATCTGAAACAGGCTGTAGGCTCTGAGCTGTCAGCACAGAGCCCGATGCGGGGCTCGAACCCACGAACTGTGGGATCGTGACCTGAGCTGAAGTCAGACATTTAACTGACTGAGCCACCCAGGTGCCCCCTAAAATTTGTTTTAATTTTAGAGAGACGGAGAGCGTGCTTGAGTGGAGGAAAGGGGCAGTGAGGGGTAGGGAGAGAATCTTAAACAGGCTCCATGCTAGGTGTGGAGCCTGATGTGGGGCTCGATCCCATGACCCTGGGATCATAACCTGAGGCAAAATCAAGAGTCAAATGCTCAACCAAGTGAGCCACCCAGACACCCGCCCCCCCATTATTTTTTTTTAATTTTAGAGAGAGAGAGAGAGCATGTACGAGGCAGGGAGAGGGGCAGAGAGAGAGAATCTTAAGCAGGCTCTGCGCTAGATGTAGAGCCTGATGTGGGGTTTGATCCTACACTGTGATCATGACCTGAGCCAAAATCAAGAGTCGGATGCTCAACCAACTGAGCCACCCAGGCACCCCAGTTACAAGCTTTTCCAATAACGTAACATTATTTTAGTTAGATTTACTCGGTATCTAATGATCACAATAGTCTTTGGCTGTTGAGTCACAGGAATCTGAACAACCAGGTCTGGACAGGTGAGAAAGGAAGGAACAGCAGGAAGGGAAGTGATGGGCAGTGGAGGACCCCACTGGGGGGTTGGACCGGCCTTGGGGGGCTCTTTCGCCTTCCAGCTGTGCTACCCTTAGGGTGTGACTGTCGTCCTTCTGAGAAGGCTGCTGGACTTTCCAGAATCAGTTCTGGGTCCGAGGCAGGAAGAACGAAGATGGGAAAAGAGCAAAGGGCAGGCAGAAAGCTTTGAAAATCAAAATGGTGCCACTCCTGTGGCAGAGAGGCCACATGTGGAGCACAACTATGCGGGCTGTCGCCTTTCAGCCAGCAGTCTCACTTCTAGGAATCTGTCCCAAACGATACCAGGCATAATACAAAAGGATTCATGCATAAGATTACTTACTTTGGCATTATTGGTGATCATTGGGAATCACCCAGGTGTTTATCAATAGGGGACTGTTCAGTCAATCCATGGTATAACCACACAACCAAATACTGTGCAGTAAAAAAGAAAGAGGAAACTGTGGGGTGATCTCGGAACTGTGGGGTGATCTCCAAGATCCCAGAATATGAAATAAAAAACGAGGAGAAATATCTATGTAGATAGATTGATATATATCCTTTTTTTAAAAAGTTTATTTATTTTGAGAGAGAGAAGAGAGAGCAGAGGAGGGGCAGAGAGTGAGGGAGAGAGAGAGAATCCTAAGCCTGATTGGGAGAACCTAGTGCGGGGCTCCATCTCACGATCCGTGAGATCATGACCTGAGCTGATATCAAGAGTCCGATGCTGAACTGACTGAGGCACCTTGGTGCCCTGATATACTACACACACACATGCACATACACGCACGCATGTGCTCATACTTGCAGGGGAGACACCGGATAAAGGAACGACTAGAGAAGAGGACAATAGGCCAGGCGACAGGGATGGAGCTGAGACTGCTCTGAATGTACCTTGTTTCACACTTTTGACTTTGAAATCATGTAAACGCTTGCATCTCCAAAACCTAACAGAAAAAAGTGTTTGAAAAAAGAAGCCTCACTTAGACATTTCCTCTCTCAGTGCTTGGTTAGACTTGGGTCGCACGGCCGCATCCGGGGTGTGGGAGGGGAGTATGTTACTGGGCAGGTGGCCCCTCCAAGCCCAAGCAGGAGTCAGTAAAAGAGGAAGAAGGGAGGGGACGAGACCTTGGGCAGCAGCACGCTGGGTCGGCCAGAGCTGCCCACAGGCCAGGTCCCAACCCCCGCAACCCCCCAGGCCGCAAACGTCCACGGTTGTGGCTGCTTCGGACCTGTGCTGACTGGACAGATACCACCGCGGTTGTGTGAGGGGTCCACGCGAATTCTGCGCCCCATTTCTTACCTCCAGGCCAGGTAGGGGGGCCCGTTGCCATCATCCTCTTTCCGTAGGGCAGGAAACCGCATGTAAGACGACCGAGACACTTGCCCGAGGCAGCGAGTGGCAGAGGACAGAGTGAGCCTTTGGCATGCTGCTGTGGCCCCGAGTCCAGCCCGACACTCAGGCGATGCCTTCTGGCCGCCACCAGCTGAATACTTCACTTTGACGTCACACGTTCTCTCGTAAAAAGTGATCTGCAAACGATCGCATTTAAAAGCATTTAACAGGGGCGCCTGGGTGGCTTAGTCGGTTAAGCGTCCGACTTTCGCTTAGGTCCTGATCTCGTGGTTCGTGGGTTCGAGCCCCGCGTCGGGCTCTGTGCTGACTGCCAGCTCAGAGCCTGGAGCCTGTTTCAGTCTGTGACTCCCTCTCTCTCTGACCCTGCCCTGCTCATGCTGTCTCTCTCTCTCTCTCTCTCTCCTAGAAATAAATAAAAATATTTAAATAAATAAATAAATAAATAAATAAATAAAAGCATTTAACAATTCCCCTGCTAGATCACCCCCACAGGAAGGAATGCACGGACTCTCAGATGTCAGCACACCCATGTTCATAGCAGCCAAAAGGTGCAAACAACCCAAATGACCATCAGCGGCTGAATGGACAGACGCAGGGTGGGCTAGCCATGCCAGCGGCTCTTATGCAGGCATTACAGGGTTGGAATTCTGATCGATGCCATCATGGGGAAGGACCTTGGGGACAATATGCTGGGTGAAATAAGCCCTTCACAAAAGGACTAATATTGTCTGAATCCACGTATATGAGGTACCAAAGCAGTCAAAGTCACAGAGACAAAATATGGTGCTTACAGGAGCTGGGAGGAGAGGGAAGGGATTATTTAATGGGTACAGAGTTTCAGCTTGAGATGATGAGAGACTGGAAATAGATGGTGGTGATGAATGTACAGCAATGTGAGTGTACTTAGTGCCACGGAAACATACACTTAAAATGGTTTAAAATGGGGGCGCCTGGGTGGCTCAGTCAGTTGGATGACCGACTTCAACTCAGGTCTCATGGTCTGTGGGTTTGAGCCCCACGTTGGGCTCTGTGCTGACAGCTCAGAGCCTGGAGCCTGCTTCGGATTCTGTGTCTCCCTCTCTCTCTTCTCCTCCCCCACCTTGTGTTCTGTCAAAATAAACAAACATTAAAAAGTGGTTTAAAATGGTAAATTTTATGTTATATATATTTTACCACAATTAAAAAAAAGTATTATTGGGGCGCCTGGGTGGCTTGGTCAGTTAAGCGTCCGACTTTCACTTAGGTCATGATCTCGCGGTTCATGGGTTCGAGCCCCACGTCGGGCTCTGTGCTGACTGCCAGCTCAGAGCCTGGAGCCTGTTTTGGAGTCTGTGACTCCCTCTCTCTCTGACCCTCCCCTGCTCATAGCTGTCTCTCTCTCTCTCTCTCTTCTAGAAATAAATAAAACATTAAAAAAAAAAGTATTATTGTGAGCAGAGTCATGTCTGTGACGGTGTGAAAACTAATTTGCCTTCTAGGGACATTTGACAATGTCTGGAAACAGCTTTTTTTCCCACTTAAAAGAATTAATAGAGGGACACCTGGCTGGCTCAGTAAAGCATGTGACTCTTGATCTTGGAGTTGTGAGTTCTAGCCCCACTTTGGGTGTAGAGTCTACTTAAAAAAAAATAAGAAGGGTTCACTCTTGGTGTTGTGTAGTCTGTGGACAATTTATAAGGATCTATGGTATCATTCAGCATAGCTTCACTGAGAAACCCTCGGTGCCTGCCTTATCACCCCTTTATCCTCGCTAACTCCTGGTGACCCCTCTTCTTTTCACTGCTTTCTGCTGACATTTTTGGTTGTCATAACTGAGGGTTTGGGATGCCACTGGCATCTCACGGGCAGAGGCCAGGGATGCTGCTAAACATCCTACATGGGACAGAACAGCCACCATAACAAAGAATTATGGGGCTCAAAATGTCCATGGTACTGAGGCTGAGAAATCCTGATGCAGAGGCTATGCCTGAATTTCCTTCATCAATGACTCTGTGGGGCACGTAGTAGATACTCAATAAATATTAAATGAATGAACATTTACGAAAGAAGTATTTTAATAGCCCAGAAAGAACTACTCCTGAGTTTACATAAGACAGAGAAAATTAAAAGAAAACATCATCTAATAAAATTCAGGTCCGGTGGCTCCCCAGTTTGGTGGGGTGGGCAGGTAGGGAGAGGGCATTTTGACAAGGAAAATGCCATTTTCTTTAAACACTATGCACGCAGAGTACATGTCCCACATGTGGTAGAGTTTGTGTGGACCCGGTTAGTGGTCCGGCAGCTTTAGGGATGAATTATATGACTTGCAAAACATCTGGGTCTGTACTGTTTTCTCTGTAAGACAGAGGAGGCCTCTCTAAGTATTTAAAATAGCACAGAAGCACATTTTGGTAACTTCTCTTTTGTTTTATGAAGCATCCCAGAGATTCAGAAATGAAGAAAGATGGGGGGTGGCACGTTCCTGAACACCACATGAAAAGTGCATCCTTTTTATTTTTTTTTTGGTCCTCAGAGAGTTTTTAATACAGTATATTGAAGAACTGTCAGGGAGATAACAGAAATGAGAGACTTTTGATATTTAGTTTGAAACAAAGCATAGAGACATGAAATTCAGATACAATAAAGGGAGGGATTTCAAAAGAGCAGGTGGGCCACGTTTCCCGGTTTTTACTCTCACATATCAAACAAAGCCCAACTTAGAAGACCACTGCTCGTCTGCTGTCTTGCTCTGCTGGGGGACCGCGCACGCTGGCACCACGAGGCACCGGGAGGCCCCCTTACCTTTTGGCGTATTCAGTCCCTTACTCGGGGGAACGTAGCCTCACTCAGACGTGGTCAAGGGTATTTTCTGTATCCTGAAGTTGGTCTGTGCACTTGGCATTCTAAACTTTCTTCGACAACGTCAGGTCCCACCGAGACTTGTCTTCTACATGAGCAAGGTGGATGGAAACGCAGGTCCATTATCAGGGCAAAGAGCTCAAGTCCGTGCCAAGAAAAGTAAGGTTCTGTCTGATCACAAGGAGTTCACGGTTCAGCGAGGGAGGCCTGTAATTCAGAGGAATTGTGTGAACCACACGAAAACAAGCTGATTTTTCTAACACAGTATTTGCAAAGTGCTCTGGGAACACTGAAGGCAGGACATCAGAGAAAGCGTCAGGGAGGAGGTGATTGCATGCTAGGTCCTGAAGGATGAGTAAGAGTGGCGGCAGGCAGGAGTGGGCGGAATGTTCCAGGCAGCAGGAACATCCATGAAAATCCTCGTGGTTGTAAGTGGACAGTTGTGTGGGACATTCAGTGGGGATGGGGGTTGGGAGCTGGTGGAGATAATAAGGCTGGGCAATAAATTAGAGTTGACTATGAAGCACACTAAGGTCAGGGATGCACAGTCGCATGTGGGGGGTGCTGTTCACAGCCTCGCCTAGGTGAATGGGGCTGTAGTGTAAGGGCAAGCGTGGCCTGTGTGACTGTACCTGCCGGCTCAGCTAATGGTTGTTGAGGGATCACTTCTAGAAGGTACATGGATAGCACTGTGTACTTTATGATATTTAATTTTTTTTAATTTTTTTAATGTTTTTATTTATTTCTGAGAAAGAGAGAGAGAGAGAGAGAGACAGTGTGAGCAGGGGAGCATCAGAAAGAGAGGGAGACACAGAATCCGAAGCAGATCCAGGCTCTGAGCTAGCTGTCAACACAGAGCCCAATGCGGGGCTCGAACCCACAAACCGTGAGATCATGACCTGAGTCAAAGTCAGGCGCTCAACCGACTGAGCCACCCAGGCGCCCCTATGATATTTAATTCTTAAACTACTCCATGAGGTGGGCTTCATCTCCCTTCCCACTGAGAGACGAGGAAACTGCAGCATACAGAGGGGAGCCTTTGTGGCTACGAAGTGGTGGGACTTGGATTCAGTTCAGGCAGTGTGCTTTCTGAGCCCAGCCTTTGTCACACAGATGGTACTCACACGAAGTGACCTTTTATGACACACTAGTGTAAATGCCACAGCTGCTCCCAATCTGAAGGGCCTCGGCCTGGGGACTCCTGTGTCCCAGGCTATACCCTGGCCACCCTGATGGCTGACAGGGTGCTCAGGGTCTTGGCACACCTGTGCCTTGTTTCCTGTGGGGCAGGTGGATCTCAGCTCTAAAGAATACATGCAGGGGCGCCTGGGTGGCTCAGTCGGTTAAGCGTCCAGCTTCAGTTCAGGTCATGATCTCATGGTTCGTGGGTTTGAGCCCCGCATCGGGCTCTGTGCTGACAGCTCAGAGCCTGGAGCCTGTTTCTGATTCTGTGTGTCTCTCTCTCTCTGACCCTCCCCTGTTCAGGCTGTCTCTCTCTCTCTCTCAGAAATAAAAAAAACATTAAAAAAATTAAAAAAAAAGGAATATATGCAAAGTCGCTTTTTCAGCTAAATTCTGGTTATATTACAATTAAGCTCTCAAATGGAGTCCAGGAAGAAAATCCTACTTACTTTAGGATTCTGGATAGTTGATTCTCTGTTTTGTAGTTTTGGGAGTTTTAAAATTTTTTGAATTTTTAAAAAAATGTTTATCTTTGAGACAGAGTGCATGTGGGAGGGGCAGTGAGAAAGGGAGTCAGGGAATCTGAAGCAAGCTCTGTGCAGTCAGCGCAGAACCCGACACGGGACTCCAACCCACAAATGATGAGATCATGACCTGAGCCAACCGACTGAGCCACCGTGGTGCCCCTAAATTTTTTTAATGTTTATTTTATTTTTCACACACACACACACACACACACACACACACACACACACAGACAATCTGAAGCTTGTTCCAAACTGCAAGCTGTCAGCACAGAGCCCGATGTAGGGCTTGAACCCACAGACCGCGAGATCGTGAACTGAGTCGAAGTCAGTCGGTTAACCAACCGAGCCACCCAGATGCCCGTATTTTGTAGTTTTGTAGGTCTTTGGGCAGAAGAACTGTGAAAAAAAAAGCATGAGCGCAGGTCTTTGTCACGTGACCTTGGCCAAAGTGTTTGCTAGCCCTGTGTCTCAGTTTCTTTATGGTTAAAAAAGCTAGTATGAAAAGGCACCTCATAGATCTGCTGTATTAAATGCAGGAGTTTGTATAAAGCAGCTTGGGCCGCCCCTCAGTAAGGGCCAGCCTCTGTCCCTCCTTCCTGTCACTCCCGTGTGAGTATTCCCGAGAGGGGGTCACAGCGATGCCATGCTGAGGGCCCTGGTTTGGGGAGAGCCAGGCAATAGCTGTCTGTCAGGAAAGCCACTTACCTTTATTTATCGGGACCTTGCTAGTGACACCACCCTTTCTTTAGAACTCCCTTCTTAGGAAAGTTCTCTTGAGTTTTGTTGGCACAAGTTCACAGGTGTCAAAACTGCCCATGAAAACAAACAAGCTAAGCTGTCTTCCAGCAGTTTCCATTTTCCCCCACATTTGTTTCCCTGTAGCAATCTTCATCATTAATTTTAAAGATGTCTGCATTTATTTTATCGTAAAAAAATATACTATGACACAATCATCACCATTTTTAAGTGTACATTTCACTAGTATTAAGTACACTTACATCACCACCTTCATCATTTATCAGAGGAGAGTTCGGTTTCCTAGCAAGATAAACATTTTTCCCTGCTATTTTAGCAGGTCACTTTTGAGATTATGAGGAGGTTAAACACTCCGGCGTTACAGGCTGGTCAGAATTACTGGGTCTTTTAACAAAGATTGGTATTCAGAAGAGATGAAGATTGGTGGTGCTACTTGAAGACACAGAGTCTCCACATGCCATCCAGATCTCTTTTTTTTTTTAAGTTTATTTATTTTTGAGAGAGAAACAGAGTGTAATCAGAGGAGGGGCAGAGAGAGAGGGAGACAGAATCCGAAGCAGGCTCCAGGCTCTGAGCTTTCAGCACAGTCTGACATGGGGCTCGAACTCACAGACTGCAAGATCATGACCTGAGCCGAAGCCAGAGGCTCAACCGACTGAGCCACCCAGATTCCCCAGATCTTTTTTTTTTTTTAGAGTAGGCTCTACGCCCACTGTGGGGCTCAAACTCATGACCCCGAGATCAAGACTCCTATGTTCTATCCACTGAGCCAGGCAGGTGCCCATACCATCCAGATCACTTTGACTTTATCCCATGTTCACCCAGTGATCTGAAAGGCCCCCGGTTTTACAGGCTCCCCAACAGGTGTGTTACTGACTTTGGCTTACTGATTAGGCAAAATATGAATGAACGACACGGTGATGAAAGGGTATAAATCAGTGAACACCCTGAGGATCTGGACTGTCTTCCACCCTTGTAGAGGTCATACCCCCTGCCCAGCACGCCATGGAGAATCAACGCTTCCCACGCCTACCCGTGAAATCCTTGGGGAATGAAAACAACACAGTATCTCTGTTAGACTGAGTCCCTTGCCCTAAGAAGGGGCTCATGTGTGCTAATCAATAAAAGATAGAACGACTCTGGGTGAGCAGAAAGGAGAACCCTAAGGAGTGACAGCCAAGTAACAGCCATTTTCAGACTTTGCAAAATCAAGTTTGTATTGTTCACTATTGTCTGTATGGTTCTGATCTATTCATGAAATATCAACAAGAAAAGGTTCCCTTTTCCAAATAAATCACTCTGGGAAATAAAAATCCACCCACAATGGTTGAGTTGTTGGGAAGACGCCTCTCACGTCTAGTTGCATGTCGGTGTCTCTGCCTTACTTGGATGTTGTCAGGCAGTGAGGTGCCATTTTGTGTCCTTTGAATGTATGCGCGTGGTGAGGTGTGTGTCCTGTTTTCTCCCATGGGTGGGGGCTTCTGAGATGCTCTGCTGGCAGTAACAACGTTCTGGCTGCTCCAGTGTCCCCTCCTCGGTAACATGTTTCTGAGCTGTTGAGTCGCTGGGCCGTTGTCCTCAAGATAAGGATCTGCCATCCCTGGCCATCCATGCCTGTGTTTCTGGGGCCGTGAGCAGTGTTTGTCTTTCTGCTGGCGGGCTCTCACTCATGTTGACCTGCTAGAGTTTTCTGGATCCCACACCCTCGACGGTATACTCTGGCTTCGAGTCCAGGAAAGCCTCCCTCAGCTCCCCCTCCAGCAAGCTTCCCTGTTTTGTTCCCAGTCAACATCAGACTCCCGCCCTCCCTCCCTTTTCCTCTCTACTTCCTGTCCAATCTCTGTAACTTTTGTTTCCTCGTTTTGGCCTCCCTGTTGGTGGCATAAATTTGGGACCTGGGCAGACACTCAAAAGTTTTTCAGTGACCACAAGTCATGCATCGCTTCCTCTTCTTGGTACTGCTGGTGCTTACCCAGGAGACAATTAATAATAAATCAGTGAAATATGTTTCAATAAGTCTCTTGCTTTAAATTCTTGGAGACAGTTCTGAGGGAGGTATAAGGAAGGGGTGGCCCTCAGAATTTCTTCTGTCCTGCATCTTCAAACAGCTTAGTGGTGATTGGTGTCTTCGAATAGTCAATGGGGCTGGAACGGAGAGAAGGGGGAAGGCTTTGAGGAAATGTGGAGACACCAGGCTCGGTATATTCTTAGTTACCCTGGGTCAGTGTAGGACTCGAATGTTCCCTGGGTATACAGCGGCTAGAGCAAATAAAGAATGTCAGTGGAGGAGAATAAGAAGGAGGAGACAGGACCCAGGAGACAGCAAGCGGCGAGTTTTCTGGGATATTATGGGATGGAGTGGACCAGTAAAACGCGACATGGAGAGGGAGAAGCCTCTTTAGTGATGAACTTCGCAGAAAGACCCAAAGCAACATTATGCTCCAGCCACAGGCCCAAGGGAAGGCCAGGAGTGGATGAGAAGAGTCAGCGAGAGCTGGGGAGGGGTGGGTTGGGGTGGGGAACCCGTGGACAGCTTGCCACAGCCCCGTCCTGCTGCAATCAGTAGGTCACAGTCCTCCGCAGGGAAAGTGGAGTTCTTCCAGAGTTTTCCACTTCCGCTCATCTGCAAAATCAGATTCATGTTTCTTTCCTTGTCATATACTCTCCAGCTTATCAGTTGTTATTAGTCTGGTAATTCATGTTTTCATTTGATCAGCGTTGTTATAAAGGGCCACATCCATGACCTCCTGGCCCACTTCCTGGGTTAGATAGCAGGTGTGAAGAAGCCATTCATTCTCCCTTGTTCTATTGGCTTGGGGAGGAGGCTTTGTTGGGTTCTGACTGATGGGCTTAAGATATCCAAAAGCAGGGGGCGAAGGGGCTGGCTGGCTCAGTCTGTGGAGGGTGTGATTCCTGATCTCAGGGTTGTGGGTTTGAGCCACAGTGGGTGTAGACTTTGCTTAACAATAAAATTTTTAGGGACACCTGGGTGGCTCAGTTGGTTAGGCATCTGACTCTTGATTTCTGCTCAGGTCATGATCTTACAGTCCCTGAGTTTGAGCCCTGTATCGGGGTCTGTGCTCACAACTCGCTCTCTATCTCTCAAAATTAATAAACAAACAAAAAAAAAAAACAAAAGTAAAAAACAATGAAATCTTGAAACAACAACAAAAAAAAGATGTACAAAAGGAACAGAACATCATCGGTGGGTGCACTTCATAAGTGGAGATTATGGTAATCACCACTGCAGGGGAATAGTGTGCGCTTGATGCAGCATGTAACACTTTATTTGTATAATACTTGTTAATCATATCCAGTCTAGAAGGTTCTACGGGATGAAACATCCCAAACAACATGACTGATGGTCCATGCATATCGCTGCCCTGTAATTTACGGAATGATGTGGGAACATGTTCTTAATGGCGTTCCATGTTAAGTAAGAGAGTGTTTGTGGAAGTCTGGTGGGGATACAAAGTCTGGTGCCCTGACATCTTCAAGCCTTAGATGGTTCCCCAGTTCACCTCATGGTGGAGGTTCTGATGCAGGTGGTGGCAGAGATCTTAGTGAGAAAGTGTTATTTTGAAGCACTAAGAGTTGAGTTTCGTTTTTATTCCACAGTCTTTTAGGAGCTAGGTTAGTCAGTGCAAGGTGAATTCTCAGTTACCTGTCTGCGCATGTCCTTAGTGGACAAACACTAAGTTCATTATCTTCTATTGAAAATATACTATTATGATTAATAGCTATCATTAATTAGGTGCTTATTGTATCCCGGGTTTTATGTGCACATATGCTAAGTGCCTTATACAGTAGTCTCATTAATTCCTGGAAGAGACCCGTCAGGTAGGAATCCTATTATGATTCCCATTTTACAAATGAGAAAACAGGTTTAAGGTTACATGGCTTGGTCACAGAATAAGTGGCAGAGGCAGGATTTGAACCCAGTTCTTTCTGATTCCAAAACCCCCATCCCGACCTGCAAATGAGACTTGCTTCTCACTTCAAGTTTTGGGGTTTGAGTGATTTATTTCCATGTCCAGCATGGTCCCGAGACCACCATCTCCTTCTCTCTCTTGCTCCTGCTCCCCAAACGCCTGCTCTGCTCCCCTTTTGCTCAGAATTAATGATGGTGGATAACTGCAATGACATCTGGGTGGCCTCCCATGGTGAGCTCCCCAGTCCAAACCAAATGGTGAGATCAAGCCCATTGGGGGTGTCATTTCCTCACCCCTCCAAAAGTAATTCACTTGTTTCTGCTTGTCAAATGCTTCTGTTTCCTCGCTAAGCCCATATTAGTCATTGGGATATGTCAGGATGTGAATGGATTTACTGTGTTCCAACAGCTGCTCAGCTCTAAGCACATGCCCCACACATGGCACAAACGAGCTGGGCGGGCGGTGGTGGGAGCAGACTACCAGGATCCCTGCAATTCTGGCGGGGCCCTGAGACCAGGGAGAGGATGCTGGGGGAGAAATGGCCGTTCTGCTATTCAGAAGCGATCTGCCCCCCTTCAGCCCCCGGCCTGGCACACTGATGAGACATTTTGTGTGTGGCGAGGAGACAGCCCTGTAAAAAATTTCCTCTGCGAGGTTTGGTTCTTCTTCACTCGGAACAGAGCCCATCTGTCCAACAGTGCCTGAAATAACACCGGGCGCCCAGCAAAGGAGTGTCCATTGTCACATGCACATTTGGACCGCAGGTAGTCCGCATGGGCCCCTGTAATTCAAGTCAAAACAGCCTCTTCGGTGACAGGGAGGCGGGGAGCGAAAGTGGTAGTTGTGATTCCAACAACCAGAAGGATTGTTTTTCTAAGAATTTCTGCCAGTGGCCGTCGAGGACCCTTTGTGTGCACCACCTACGGGAGATGTCGAAATTTAGGCAGCTATCAAATTCCAAATTAAACACCTTAGGTGCTGCTGGTGTGCTGGAGAGGCAGCCTTGGTCATACGGATCTGTTGTTAGGAAAGACCAGAATTTTATTATATTCGATGCTTTTTAATGGAAACCCTCCTAATAAGCTTTCCCAAGATTGTGAAGTAGATGCTGGGGTTTAAAGCTGACAGGCCAGTGGAGTTCAGAAAAGAGTCTGCTTTGAACCTCTGGCCTCAGAATTTCCTAGATTGGGCTATTATGATCCAGTCTCAGGTGTTTTGTTTTTGTTTTTGTTTTTTTGCTGTTTTTACACACAGTGGGCCTTTAGCTGACATCTGGCTTGCCGTGAGCACGGGTCATATTGTAGCAACCATTTCTCCTTTCCCTAAATAATAACTTTACTATCAGCAGGGAGAGAACCAAGATGGGGTTATCCAAGACTAAGGCTTACAGAGGATTTCTGATGGGATGGCCTCATAGCTGAACACAGGCTGTCGATCCTGGTGCTGGCTTCATATCCTAAACACGTACCTCTCTGGCTTTGGGACATTGGGCAAATTACTTAGCATCCTTGAGCAGCTTCCGCACTACAAAATGAGGTTAATGGTAATAAGAAGAACTCCCTTGTTAGGTTGTGGTGTGAATTAAAATGAGATAATCAAATGCTTAGCACAGTACCCGGCTTGTATACACATTTAACACATTACTTGAGTAGTATCTAAAGATGAAGACTGGAAATGGTCTTTGAATGTTTCTCTTTGTCCATTTATTCCTCTTGGGGGAGTAAGGTTTACTTCTGGGGTTTGGGGTGCTGGCGTTTGAGCACAAGCATGGGCCCCGGACAGGCAAAGGCTGAGCCATTGTGAGGTCAGTGAGTAATGGACACTGGCTCGGGAGCCAGGGATGCAGACGTGAGTCTTGTGCTTGCTGTTAGGGAGGGACGGGGTCCAGGTGAAGCAGGCCATAGGGCAAGTGCAGGCAGGATGGGGGATGGGGGTTAGGGTCCTGGATGAGTTTTCTGTGATGTGCATGGATGGATAAGGTTGTGTTTTAGAGATGGCAGGAATGGGAGTGATTTTTTGTTTAATTTTGTGGTGGTAAAATATATGTGGCATACAATTTTCCATTGTAAAATTATTTTTTTTATTTGAGAGAGAGAGAGAGAGAGAGACCATATGTGTGTAGGGGAGAGGAGCAGAGGGATAGAGAGAGAGAGAATCCTAAGCAGGTTCCATACTCAGTGCAGAGCCAGATGCAGGGCTCAATTCCATGACTCTGGGATCATCACCTGAGCCAAAATCAAGAGTCAGACACTTAGCCAACTGAGCCACCTAGGCACCCCCATTTTTCCATTTGAAAGATTTTTTTAAAAGAAAAATTTAAAAAAATTTATGTTTTTTTAAAAAATTTATTTCTGAAAGAGAGAGAGAGACAGCGTGAGCAGGGGTGGGTCAGAGAGAGAGGGAGATACAGAATGTGAAGCAGGCTCCAGGCTCTGAGCTAGCTGTCAGCACAGAGCCCGACGTGGGGCTTGAACCCACGAACCGTGAGATCATGACCTGAGCTGAAGTCAGATGCTTAACTGACTGAGCCACCCAGGCGCCCCTAAAAATTTTTTTTATATTTATTTATTTTTGAGAGAGACAGAGTGTGAGCAGGGGAGGGGCAGAGAGAGAGGGAGACACAGAATCTGAAGCAGGCTCCAGGCTCTGAGCCATCAGCACAGAGCCTGACACGGGGCTTGAACCCGCAGACAGTGAGATCATGACCAGAGCTGTAGTCAGATGCCTAACCGACTGAGCCCACTATGTTCCCCCTTTTTAAAGATTTTTAAGAATAGGGCTCAGCTGCATTAAGAGCATTTACACTGGAAAAAGGAAAAAGAACATTCCCATTGTTGTGTGGCCTTCCCACCATCCATCTCCAGAACTTTTTCATCTTCTTCACCCAAATGAAACTCTACATTCATTAAACAGTAATACTTCATTTCCCCCAACCCCTGGCAACCTGTTCCGCGTTCCGCGGCTATGCATTTGACTCCTCGGTGTACCACATATGAGAGGAATCCTATAGTATTTGTCCTTTTGTGACTGGCTTATTTCACTGAACATAATGTCCTCAAGGTTCATCAGTGCTGAAGCAGGTGTCAGAAATTTCCTTCATCTTTAACACTGAATAATATCCCATTGTATGGATGGACTGCGTTATGTTTATCCATTCATCAGTCAGTGGACGTGGGGGTTGTTTTCACCTTTCAGTGATTGTGAGCAACGAAGGCCACTCGGGATGTGGGTATACAAATATCTATTAGAATCCCTGCTTTCAGTTCGTTGAGGTGCGTCCCCACAAGGGAAAGTGCTGGATCCTATGGTAATTCTGTACTTAATTTCTTAAGGAACTGGCTTCCCCACCAGCGCAGGTGGACCATTTTACCTTCCCACCATCAGTGTGCAAGGGTTCTGATTTCCCTACACCTCACCGACACTTTTCTGTTCTCATGTGTTTATATATCTTAATGGCGGGGAAGTGCTCTCTCACTGAGGAGGGCTGATTTTATTTATTGTTTATTTAATTTATTTTGAGAGAGAGACAGAGAGAGTGAGTGAGGGGGTTGGGCAGAGAGAGAGTATCCTAAGCAGGCTGTCAGGGCAGAGCCCTAAGTGGGGCTCCGCTCAAACTCATGAACCAGGAGATCGTGACCTGAACTGAAATCAAGTGTCGGATACTTCACCGACTGAGCCACCCATGGGCCCTGAGGAGGACTGATTCTAAAGGTGTCATTAAGAGTCCGTCTTTGCACAAAAAGCACGATCAGCATGATGTGTGGCATGTGCTGAATGGCCAGTAGCTGCCCCTCCTTTAAGGAAGTAGCAATTCGAGTGTGCAGGACCAGGTGCTTTCAGCTTCCTAGATTCTAAGCTCTCTCTAGCGCCGTTTGGAGACAGGTGGCAACCTCGGCGGTGGGATTTCACGGGCACCGCAATGTCCACCTGGCCCCAGGGGTGGTCTTTACCAGGTTGGCGTGGTGCCTGACATCCCCAACAGGTAAGGGAACTTACCTGTTAATAGCACGGTGCGCACAGTGGCTGGCTGTCGCCTGGCAGAGCCCGGGGAGGTGGCACCTGGGTTTGGGAATGGCCGGAAGAGCTGAAGCTGGCAGCAGAAGGCAGCAGCCTGGAATGGAAAGAAGCCCAGGGGTGGCGGGTTGTTAGGGGCCAGCACTTCCGGTCTTGGGTTAGTCGCTACAACATGGGGAATTGTCTCTGCTGGCGTCAGAATTCTTGTGTGGGTTCATCGCAGTCGCACGATTCCCACTCACTCCATGACCTCTTCAGAGTCTCTGTCTCCCATTCACCTTCGCTCTGTCCTGTCCTGATGCACCTGTGCACGCGTCTCTACTTCCTATCTTCCTTCCACTTCTTTGGGAATTAGTACCTGTATTTCTCATCATCTGGGGCTTTCCTAGAAAACTGAAAAGGCTTGATTCATACTTGTTCTAGATGGCAGGTAGCTCCAGGCTAAATGTGCTAAGTGGGATTTAGAGAATACAGCGAGGGGGGCGCCTGGGTGGCTCAGTTGGTTAAGCATCTGACTTGGGCTCAGGTCATGATCTCACAGTCCGTGGGTTTGAGCCCTGCGTCGGGCTCTGTGCTGGCAGCTCAGAGCCTGGAGCCTGCTTCCGATTCTGTGTCTCCCTCTCTCTCTGCCCCTCCTCTGCTCACTCTCTGTCTCTCAAAATAAAATAAAGATATAAAAAAAATTTTTTTTAAAAAGATAGAGAATACAGGGGCGCCTGGGTGGCTTAGTCGGTTAAGCGTCCAACTTTCGCTTGGGTCATGATCTCGCGGTTCGTGCGTTCGAGCCCCGCGTCGGGCTCTGTGCTGACTGCCAGCTCAGAGCCTGGAGCCTCTTTCGGTCTGTGACTCCCTCTCTCTCTGACCCTCCCCTGCTCACGCTGTCTCTCTCTCTCCTAGAAATAAATAAAACATAAAAAAAAAAAAAGATAGAGAATACAGCAAGGATTCCAGAAAGCCCAAGTATCTGCTCTCTCCACATTTATGAGCACATTCTCAGTCATAGGGGCTGTGGCCATCGATGGGGTACAGATGGTGGAGGTACTTGCTCCCACTCTTGAGGAGTCAGCTATGCCTCCAGGGACATGAACGTAAAAGCCAATGGATATGGACAGATTCAGTGTGATGGCTGCTCTGATGAAGGTCGTACAGGCTCCAGTGGGTGCGTGAGGGGGGAATTTGGGGTGTGTAGGTCAGGGAGGCTTCAAAGAGGAAGTGACACAACTCACTCAATGCTGGTACAGCATGACATAGCTGGAGGTTGGGAGCTGCCAACGTCCAGCACCCCCTGTGCTATTCCATACATGGAAACGTTTCTCCATTTACTTTTCTTACTGTGCATTTCTATTTTAAGAGAGAAGACTTATTAGAAAATGAAAGGTCATCAGCCAGGGTTACAGGCAGACCTTCATAACTGCTGGACCTCATGCTATACCTGTTATGTTACATGTTTCCCTATTGCTTCTTCCCTACGAGGCTGTTGGGGATTTGCAAACTGATGATCTTGAGGCTTTGAAAACCCTGTGCTGAGAAACATATTAGCTTAGTATAAGAGGAAAGCATGCATTACTTAGAGATGGTCAAACAGAAGTATATATGAAGGACGCCTGGCTGGTTCGGTTGGTAGAGCTTGTGACTCTTGATTTCAGAGTTGTGAGTTTGAGATCCATGCTGGGTATAGAGATTACTTAAAAAACAAAATCTTTAAAAAAAATAAGTAAATATGAAAGCAGCTTAGTTTTTAGATTGATCCAAAGGAAAATGGAAAACATACTTTGAACTCTTGAATACATGAAACAATACTAAAGGAGAGTTTCACTACCATTCAATCTTTAGTGACTAAGACGAAGAGAAAATGGAAACAAACATCACTGTGAATGAAGTTCAAGTGGTTTCTGTTGACAAAGTAAGTACTATTGTTAATCATCATTATCACACAAATTTTGGGTTCCTTCAAACACCTTGAGCACAAACTTGAGGTCCTTGGGATATCGGAATATCCCTATCAAGTTAAATCAGCATGATCTACATTGTATATGGTTTGAGTAAGAGGCTGAATTTGGGATGTGCCTAATGTTTCATTTATTTATAATCACCCCACAAATGCCTGCAGTATGTCCCACTCCCAGCTATATTCATCTCTCCCTTCGAAAGCTGGAGCACACTTCAGCTTAGTGAATAATAAGCAGTAAACCCTGTTATAATGGCCGCAGATAGGAGTACAGCATTTCATTTTCTGTCAACTCAGCAAACATTTTTAAAACAATATTTAGGGGCACCGGGGTGGCTCAGCTGGTCAAGCGTCTGACTCTTGATTTCATCTCAAGTCATGACTTCGCCATTGGTGAGTTTGAGCCCCACGTCGGGCTTCGTGCTGTCAGTACAGAACCTGCTTAGGATTCTCTCTCTCTCTCTCTCTCTCTCTCTCTCTCTCTCTGCCACTCCCCTGCTTGCTCTCTCTCTCTCAAAATAAATAAAACAAGATTTAATACTTTTTGCAACTTGCAAATCTACACAAATTTGATCTTAAAAGAACTAGTGTTTTCTATATTTTTTATTTTGGGGATCCTATCACATAGTTTTTGTTAACTCCAGGTGTTGGCTTAAAAAAGTAGGTTTTAAAATGACTGCTAGTGATTTCCGGGCATTTTTTCAAATACATCCCATTTCTAAAATACACACAAAAGTGGTACGTTGACTTTCTTAAAGGATTTGCCAGAGATTATACCCTTCAAGTAAAGTGATCCTGAATTCAGCCTGGTTGTCAGTTTCATTAAGAAGGAAGTAGCTCATCTCATACAAATATTCTTCAACAATGCCCTGTGATCTTGACAGTCATGCTTTCTAGGAGCAACCAGATAGGGGACCTTTCAAACTATAGCTGGAAATAGTCTAAGAGGAATTAATTTGTTATTTTAGAGTTAGTGGTGGTAGGTTTTTAGAAAAGACTTATTTGTGCATCTGTGTTTTTTCTTGGATAGCAAAGTGAAATCTGCAGACCTGGGGGCTTTTTGACAGTAACAGGTGTAGGAGACTCTCAGTGCCACTCTGAGAGGAGACAATACCCATATTCTTGACCCCACATTCCTTATTTTATGCCACATAACCTCCTAATTGGTAGCACTGTAGTTATATATTTAAGAAACGTGGACTTCTTGTTCCTTTAGCAGCAATTTCCTTCCCCCAGAAGTAAGGTATTTTTGAAATGGTCTATTGACGAGAAAGTTATGGGTCAGGGATATGCCCAGGATCCGGTGGTTCAGGTAAGAATGAAGAAAGAAAATTTTATTTATTTTTTTAAGAAAAATTTAAAGATATCAGGAACTGTGGGTGATATCTTAGGCTGTCAGCTTAGAGAACTGGTAACATGTAGAAAGATAGTTTTATTCTCTAACAGAAATATGGTGTGGGCTAGAAGAATATTTAAGAATTAGGCGAACAAGGGGCCTCTGGGTGGCTCAGTCGATTAAGCATTGTACTCTGGCTCAGGTCATGAACTTGCTTTCATGAGTTCGAGCCCTGAGTTGGGCTCTGTGCTGACAGCTCAGAGCCTGGAGCTTACTTCAGATTCTGTGTCTCCCTTTCTCTCTGCCCTTCCCCTGCTTGTACTCTGTCTCTCTCTCTCTCTCTCTCAAAAATGAAGTTTTAACAATACTAAAAAAAAAAAAAAAGAGACTTAGGTGATCAAGACTTTGAAATGGAACAGACAATTGTCAACATTTTGTTGCAGTCATTCATATAAAAGTTTGAGTCATATATTAATTCTAAGTGGATGGCATATGGGGGTGCCTGGCTGGCTCAGTCAGGGGAGCATGCAACTTTTGATCTTGGAGTCGTGGGTTTGAGTCCCATGTTGGGTGTAGAGATTATTAAAAATAAATAAATGAACTAAGTGGATGGAATACTTCTTAGTTTACCAATATTATGAAGTTGTTGCTAGGAAAGTGATGTGATCTGAGCATTAGGTAATGAGATTGATCCCAGATGACCCATCTGGTCATGGGCTATAAGGACTTTTGTGTGTTTTGGGGTTGTGGCAGGGGAGGGCTTTGAAGGCAACTGTTTTTAGGGTGCTCTGTGTTAGCCAGGAGTCAAGAGAATTTGCCTGCCCTGTTTGTTATGTCTGAGTTTGAATTTGGTTCTCCATGGATTCTGTGTAAGATTTTTTTTTTAATATTTTTATTTATTTCTAGGAGAGAGAGAGACAGCGTGAGCAGGGGAGGGTCAGAGAGAGAGGGAGACACAGACTCAGAAACAGGCTCCAGGCTCTGAGCTGGCAGTCAGCACAGAGCCCGACGCGGGGCTCGAACCCACGAACCGCGAGATCATGACCCAAGCGAAAGTCGGATGCTTAACCGACTAAGCCACCCAGGCGCCCCATGTGTAAGATTTTAATGTAAGAAAGAATGTTTGCATGAAAGCGCTTTTGAGGGGTATTTGAAATGAAGCTGGCAACCATTTATCTGGCATAGAGATTCTTCTAGACACTTTTGGACAAGAGAGGGCTACCATAGGAAAGGGGCAGATGCAGGGAATCAGCAAAGGGAATCTCCCAGGAAATGGGGATGTGAGCTGGTCTCATTTACTACCATGTGGCCAGGAAGGCAGATTCCCAGATGTGGGAGCCAGGGAGCATTTCTGGAAGCGGCAACTACAAAACCATTTTCTTTCCAGTCAAAGTCCATGAAGTGCAGGTTGTACCACAGATGGCCAAATCAATGCCACACTTCTTTCTGGAATAGTAAGGCCATGGAGATGAGCAAAGAGACATAGAGAGAAAAGATGGAGGATGGGATAAAAGTGAAGAATTTAGGGGCACCTGGCTGGCTCAGTCAGTGGAGTGTGCGACTCTTGATCTTGGGGTCATGAATTCAAGTCCCACATTGGCGTGGAGCTTACTTAAAAAAAAAAAAAGGAAAGAAAGCAAAACATTGAAGAGTTTATGCAGGGCTTTCCAACTGGGTGGCTCTTGGCAGGAGATGACCAGCTTAGAAGTTCCAGCCATTCCTGGCCCTGTCCAGCCACCCAAGAGTGAGGAGATCAGAGATCAGAAACCCAGGCACACCCTATCCTTGCATGTTGATTGGGAAAACCCTAATCTAGTGAACATTATGAATGTACAGAGTGATGAGACGGAGGTCATGGAGTCCTTTGAGAATCTGATTCAAGTTGTTTCCTCTCCCCAGAAACACCACAATTGTACATACACACAGAATTTTGCCCATAATTTCCAGAGACTCATAAAATCCCTCAAGTCCACTTTGGGACCTCAGGACGAGAACTCTTGCTTTAGATAATTAATCAGAGAAAGAATATTGCTGAAGAAATGAAGACAAAGGATAAATTCAGCAACTTGGACCAAAAATCCACCTAAAGAACGATAGAATCATAGACTCTTGGGTTTTCAAGGGCCCTTTCTATAAAACTCTGGCTCTGGAAATGGTTCAAAGGCTGGAGACACCAAGCAGAAAAGATCCAAGTAATTAGATCCAAACAACCGAGTGCACCACAGTGGCTGAACAGATCGCTGAGCTCCACGTTGTCTACTTTTTAAAGGCATTGATGTTAACTTTGTCAGGATGACTATTTGGCAAATGGTCAATTCAGTGGTACAGGTTAGTTTCTGAATCTCTTCCTTCCCAACATTTTTCGAAGGGAAACTTCTCTAATTTCCTCGATATGTGTGGTGGAACTGGGAGGGTATGGTGAAGCCCTTTCATGGACATCCAAGCTTGACGGAGGCTGCTTGGGCCCTCATTGGCCCTAGGGCTCTACTGCTTGGTTCATAATCAGTTGTTCTGATGGACTCAGCCTTCCTTACCCAAATAAGCCCATATGCACTCTCAAAGCATCTAGAGTGGGAAGATGATGGGGACTCAAAACAAGACATTTGGGGCTAAATGCCTTACTAATTATTTCTGAAACAAAAAAGCCAGATCCCAAAAGACTAAATGATGAGTAAGGGATGGATCGGCAGTGTTACCTTGAATAATGTATGACTTCTGCCAGTTTACTCTCAGGTCTCACATCACTTGAAAGTTGTCTCTTTGCAAAATACAGCCTGGAGGGAAATTTTGCCAGTGTCGTGCTCTGGTGAGTTAATATGCATTTAAACAGTTTTATAACAGATTATTTACCAACGGGAACAGAATGCCTTGGCACGAGATGCCTTTGAGAGAGCTGTCCTAGTGCGCTAGCTAATTCCATATTTCAAAATAATTTCCACATACCTCCTACTTCCTGTAGGTGCTCTCAAACTCTTCCCTCTACTGGTAAAATGAAAAAGTGACAAGTAGTTGAGATTACGTTGCCCTCTGGTGTCAGCCAACCCAAAAGAAAGAGCTAGAACCTGGGAAGGGGATAAGAGGTAGAAGGAAGTTAGAAAGAAGACACTTCATACCAGGAGAAAGATGGAGACTCAGAGAGGGACGGAAATAGAGAGGGAAGATGGGAGATGAGTATGGCGTGCCATACCCCTGGATCTTCTTCTCACTGGTGAATGATGGAATTTCAATCCCTCCTTGGCTGAGGAGGAGAAAGATAGCACTATGGTTGTCTAAAGAATCTGGTGTCTCTGTGATCTGTGATGGGGAAGAGTAGGTTCATGGAAGGATGACAGTTGGCCTTTCTCTTGGGAACCAATGGGGAAGAGAACTGGGTGATGGCCAACCATCAGAATTGCAGATACCTATCTGAGGACCCAGCTCTTCTTTGAGATGGAGACCGACCCTAGATTTCCATTTCTTTTAGGGATTCCACTGGTAATCCCCAGGGCAGACAGGGGTTCACTGTCTAGCCCTTTAGTATATGTCTGGGCCTGATGGTCTTTTGCGGGGGAAGGGGAGTCATAGTACCACTGGCCCCTGGAGCTCCTCCTCACCCTAGCTCTTCCCCTCTTGCCATATTACCAAGCTTTGCCCACTCTTTGGCTGTGTTGCCCGAGCACATGAACAGGATAGGGTTGGCTCATCCAGTCTATTTAAACTTGAATCATTTTTGGATGTGTCTGTCCTGTCACTGACTTTTGGTGCCCTGTATAGGGGCAGGAAAGAAAAGAAAGAGAGAAAGAGAGAAAGAGAGAAAGAGAGAGAGAGAGAGAGAGAGAGAGAGAGA